>NC_133362.1:63879019-64016690 GCF_049309525.1 Garra rufa
GATATGATACAGTTCAACATGAGATGCTGAAGCAAGAACCAAGTGAGGCTCAGAGCTGGTGCAGTTCGGTGCACACAGTACCTTCATCGGATCCGCCGTCAGCCTGTTCGTCCGGATCTGTCAGAGATGCAGCTCGACGAAAACCTGAACTGTGCACCGTAAGTCTTATTTTTTTCTTCTCATAACTTCTCATAACTACTAAATCCGTGAATATCTTTATTTAAATAATGAGACACAACGAGATGTGTATAAGTTGTTGTAAAGCACCGTAGCTAGCTTTTAAGCATTAGCAATGTAATTATAAGAACCTTGTAAAAACGGTGCCATATGAGTAGGCATAACTTGTCAGTTATCCTCAGTTTGTTAATATTATAATCATAAAGTCTAGTTACAGCTTAGTCACATTGTTTGCACAGCTAATTTGTAATTTATTTTCATGTGTGTTTTTAGGGCTTTGGGAGACATTTCAAGACATGAGGCTGTGTGAAGATCTGAAGCAGTGGAGGACAGCTGTTATTAACCACCTCTAATATAATGCATTAGTGTGATACCCACACTGAAAATGTTTTTCTTTCAGTAGTATATGTTTGATACATCTACATATATATATATATATATATATATATATATATATATATATATATATATATATATATATATATATATATTAACAGCTGCAATGTTGTGTTGTAAGTTGGGTATAACAGTACTATGAAATAATATTTATATTTGTATAAATGAATTATTAACCATAAATGCAGATCTGCTTGATATATATGTTGTAAACTTCATAAAAAATGTTATACAGTAAGACAATTTGTGATTGTGATTATTTTTTATTGATTGTCACCAAAACGGGGCCGTTCAAAACCTTTATAAAGTAATCCTTCCTCTGTAAACTGTCTAATAGCTGACACGACACATGCAGGTAAGGGCTTCCTGATGAATACCAGCACAGACAACTCGACTGTATGCTAGCAATATTAATTTGTCTTATACCAATGACATTAAATTTTTTTACTTTATAGGTATTTGTGACCTATATATAGTCAAACTGTAATTGAGATTACATTTTACTGTTTATTTGTACGTACAAGTATTTAGCTCAGAGTAATAAATGATCTCTACCATAAACTTACTCATCTGCTTGCCTGGAGATGTCTATGTTCCTGCCTGAAATGCATATAAGCTATCTTTAGAACCTATTTTGATTTCAGACAGCAAGCTTCAAAGCCTGGGTGCAGAGTCAGAGACAGCACATCACGTTTGGGGGCATTTCCCATATAAGCATATAAAAAAACAAAAAGGTGTTTATCTCTCTCGCGCGCGGCAATAAGCACCCGCTATATCACGTGCCGTTCGCGTCGGATATTAACGAGTATGACACGCTTAATCAGCGATTATTCGTTTGTGTTACCGGTAAGTAGAATCAATACTTCTACATGACAAATGCTATGGTTTTTCCTGATTAGATATCGTTAGCTAACACTGATCTCTCACAGACACCTGCCCTGTTCTCCTAACACTACAACTTAATTTGTCTCCTCTGGCCGTTGTTCTGTTTAATCCTGGCATGTCCCTTCTCTCTTGGCCACATAGCAGGCTCATATTTGTCGGTGGTTCGTCATACAAGTGTAAATCAACATTTTAAATGTTCTCCGCGTCCGAACAGTCATTGCGATCCATTGTTTTCCTATGGCTTACATTGACCGCTCTCCCTCTCGTGACGTCACTGCCGGTTTGGCAGTTTTTCAGATGCGGAAGTAAAATTCTCTCACAAAAACGACTCCAGAAGCCTTAATAGCGCATTTTGAAGTATATTTTAAAGAAAATCTGGTTCCTACATTATTTGTCTATACATCAATTCACTGGAGTCTCTAACCTGCAATATGCACTTTAAATATCAAACATGTTTGATATAAATCGGGGCAGCCCTGATCTGTGTGCTAGCAGATCGGGAGGTGCAAGATTCGATCTTTGAATGCCTCAGATTACCAGATAATCTCTGCCGAACATCGGGGCCGACCGAGGTGTTTGACAAGATTTTTGCTCCGATTCTCAGGAGGGGAAAATCGGGGCAAAATCGGGCTAAAACTCCTGTAGTGTGAGCCAGGCTTTATCTGAGTAGTTCAATGGCACAGGTAAGCAGATCCAACAGAACCAATGGAGAAAAATAGAGTCCAAAGCAGTAAAGAGAATCAGCGATCGCTAGGGATGTGATCTGTAGACCAGACGCCAGAGAAGTGAACAGTCCTCTGACATTACCCCCTCCTCCAGGAGTGGCTCCTGACGCCCTTTTACGACGTCGAGGATGACCTCGACCACGAGGGGCAGGACACTCTGGGTGGCTCTGATGAAAGTCCCTTAGGAGTTGGGGATATCGGGGATATCGTCTCTGGCCACCCAAGATCTTTCTTCTGGTCCGTACCCCTTCCAGTCAATTGTAAACATTCTTTCTGTCTTGTGTGTCAGAACGGTGGTGTCACTTGACTCTTCACTTAGACATGTCTCAATAAGACAGACCCATGCTGGCACACTTGAGAGACAGTCAACACAAGACAACACAGGAATGTCCACTAGTGCCTCACAGTGGTGCAGGCAACCGGGTGTGACACACACCAATTTGTCGGTAATCAATACATGGGCGGAGACCTCCATCCTTCTTACCCACAAAGAAGAAGCTTGAAGCAGCTGGTGAGGTGGATGGTCGTATAAATCCCTGACTCAGCGCCACCCGGATGTACTCCTCCATCGCCTGGCGCTCCGAATTGGACAAAGGATAGACGCGTCCCTTAGGTAGTTGAGCCCCAGGTAGCAGATCGATGGCACAGTCCCATGGCCGGTGTGGTGGAAGATGGGTGGCAGCTTGCTTGTTAAATACATCTGAGTAGTCCAAGTACTCTGCTGGGATTTCCACCTCACTCACTGTATACGGGCTCTCTATCCTGGTGGACGCAATAGCCAGAGGAACAGAAACTGGAGATGATAAACGAGTGAAGCAGTTCTTTCGACAATGCTTACTCCAGCTTACTCCGATGGAGCCACAGATGTCCTAGGATGATGTCAACGGTGGAATTCTCCAGTACCAGAAATTTTATTTGTTCTTGGTGAAATAATCCAACTTGCAGGGTGATGAATGGTGAAGTGTATCGAATCCGCCCACGTCCAAGTGGTTTTCCTTGTATGGTCTTGACAGAGAGTTCAGGACTATGGCGATGACGTGGTAGCTGAAGGAGGTCTAGACATTCTTGTGAAATAAAGTTTCCGGATGCACCTGAATCAAGCAAGGCAGATACACAGAGTACTTTAAGAAGTATGATGAGTCACAGGGATTAAAGTTAGATGAGTAGTTTCAACGTCTGATTGAATAGTACTCACCACTGGACATGGGGGTCTGACGGGACAGTTCCGGAGAAGATGACCAGGTTTTTCACAACATAAGCAGAGTTTGTCCTTGATTCTGCATTGACGGTCGACCTGCATAGGTTCTGGTACTGGAGAGCAAGCTGCCACCATAGCGGACTGAGGAGCGGTTTCAAGTGGCTGGCAAGCGGCTAGACCCTGGGATACCCTCATGGCACGCTGTAGGAAGGACACCGCTAGCGTCCGGAAGTTAAATGTGTATTCATGGATGGACGAAGAACCTTGTCGTAGCCGGAACAGTTGATCAGAAATGGCGAGTATATCTAGTTGTGCTGAAAACCACAGAAAAATGACAGGTAAATTGTTCAGAGGAACTGATTATACAAGTATCAGCCTTCCATATCGCCTTGGGCCATTGAAGATATTTACCAGCAAGTAATGAAATGAGAAAAGCTACATTCGAATCCTCTGTGTAAAACTGTTGTAGTTGCATCTTGATGTATAGTTAAACTTGAAGCAAAAAAAACGCTACACTCAGCCGCTTCTCATGAAAACGTGTTTGGTAAAGCCATGGGACTTGAAAGCCATGAGGCAGATGGCGGTGCGGGAGGTGGTGTTAAGGCCTAAGTGTTAAGTTTGGTGAGTTGATTTGGTGCTGGTGATTCTTCGTTGTTCATAATGTTTTAGGTCTGCTCTTCTGTCACAACATACATGGAGGCAGAGACGGAGGTAAGTATAAAACATCAAAGGTAAGTTTATTAACAGAAGGGTAAGTAATATGCAGCAGGTATTGAGGTAAGTATTCTTATCGGAGTAGTTCAATTGCACAGGTAAGTAGATCCAACAGAACCAATGGAGAAACAGTGTCCAAAGCAGTAAAGAGAATTAGCGATCGCTAGGGATGTGATTGGTAGACCAGACGCCAGAGAAGTGAACAGTTCAGGTATATATAGGGTGTGGTAAGTGGAATCAGGTGTGTAATCAGAAGTCAGGTGATTGGGATCGTGTGTGTGTCTTCGGGGGGCGTGGTCTGTGTGTCTGGCTGTGGTAGAACTCTGACAGAAAAGAAGACGGACACTGTTTTTGATTTATCCACTGTGCATGTTAAGTTACGTTAATCTTCTGCACATGTGCAAAGAGGACTGTTTATGGGGTTAGTAGACTTATAGTCAAAACCGCCTACACCGAGACCAAGACACTACCAAGACCAGAAGGTATCGAGACCAAGACAAGACCAAGACCATGACCAAGTCGAGACCGGAGAAAAAAAACAGACTACTGTTGAAGCTACGGAATAACTTGTATGAACAGCAGCATACTAGGGCTCAGCCACAGTTTACATTCAATACATATTAGACGGTATTACTTCAACTACAGGCAGAGCAATACAGAGACAGACCATGTCGTGTGTGACTGAGCTCACTGTAAATGTTTTTTATCATGTATCATATGTAACAATCACGGTTTAAAAGGCTCACCAGTAAAAATAATGTTGTTGTTTTTTTGTAAATAATGTCTAGTTAGCCTACTTGTTCAAAACAATCACTTTAGCAAAGTTTGTACTATTTTCTGCTTGTTTTGATATATACAAGAATAAATACATTTATACTACTGCCATTAAAATGTTAATATAAAACATTTTAAAATACAGAAACAAAATCATTTTTAAAAGTGAAGATTCTGTAAGTATTGAAGGAGATCCTATAATAATTTTATACAGATTTACAGTAGTAACAACAAATTATATTTTTATATGATAGCCTTTGTCTTATCATGTTTTTAAATATGATGGTTTCATTATAAACGTGGTGATTATCTCAAAGTAGGACAACCACCATAAAAAAATATGATATATACCATATGAGTCAACAAATGTAAAAGTCAGTCATCTATTACTTATCTTGTAAATTATTGTGCCTTTAGCCCCAACAGCCGGGGCGATTAGTACCCCAAAATATCATACTTTTACATATTATTTTCTTTATTAAAAAACTGTTGCTTTAATTATCTTAAACCAAACTGGTAATCATTAAGACCTTTAAAATCTTTGTCTAAAAATATATTCAATATTTTAGCGTTTCCATTTTCTACTTAAATCTACAACATACAACCATATCACAATTCAATGCACATGACAGACAGTTGTCGGAGAACACCTGAAATGCGTGACCGAATGAACGATACTCGTCTATATTTGCAGTACACAAGCTGCGGTTCAGCTACGCGCGACAAATGCTGCCAGTGTGAAAGCCCAATGGATGTGCGCTGCTTCTGCTCTGCTTATGCGCTGTGCACGCGCTGCTTTCGCCCTGCTTACGCGTGCAGTGTGTAACCGACGTAACATGTTGTCGTGGATACCAAAGATTCTAGAGCGTGTAGTTTTCTTTTTGTTGTTGTTTTTTTGAGCGTGTAGTACTGCTAAATCCCCGACCACTATGACGGTCTGAGACAGCAAGACCTTGACAAGACTGAGAGGTCCAAGACCAAGACCAAAGACCGTCAAGGCCGTGACAAGACCGAGACCAAGACCGGTCTCGAGGTATACATCACTAGGGGTTAGCGCGCATTGTTTTGGGTTTTGGCTGTTCGCCCCTGAAGAGGGAGCTGGTGTGTTTGAACTGGTAAAGGGAGTAAAAAGTTTTTTGTCTAACACAGAAATCTTCATGGTGGAGGCTTTAGGATCAGCGGTGATTGACACAGCCTGTACAAGAACTGTGTGTGGAGAAAAATGGCTTGAGGATTACACAAGTGGGCTGCCACAGAGTGAGTTACTGAAAATAGATGACAAACAAAGTGCAAGACTTTTCAGATTTGGTGAGGGCAAAGTTGTTCACTCCACAAGGAAAGTTACCATTCCAGCTAAGATAGGACATACCAGATGTAAAATAGAAACAGTTGTTCCTGCAGACATACCGATGCTCCTAAGCAAGACTTCATTGAAAAGAGCAAGTGCAGTTCTGGACATTGCACATGACAAAGCGACAATGTTTAAACAGCCTGCTAAACTCCAACTAACATCTTCAAGACATTATTGTGTGAACTTGAGAGATGACAGTCATCTAGGTGAAAAGGAGACCAGTGAGAGTGAAACACATGAGAATGAAATACTTGCTGTGATGGAAAACATGACAACAAAAGAAAAGGAGAGTCCTGTTTAAACTACACAGACAATTCGGGCATGCTTCAGCTGATAGACTAAAAAAATGACTGGCCGGCTCAGATAATCACGACAATGAAAGCAACACAATCCTCAAGAACATTGTTGCAAACTGTGATACATGCAGCAGATACAGTAAGCCAAAACATAAGTCTGTAGTGGGTTTACCCTATGGCATCAGCCTATAATGAGACTGTGGCTGTGGACTTACATGAGCTGGAGCCGGGAGTATGGTATTTACATGCTATTGATCACTTCACATGCTTCATTGCAGGGAGTATTGTCACCACAAAGAACGCAAAAGAGATAGTGAAGAACTTTATTCACTGCTGGATAAGTGTTCATGGTCCTCCATGCAGACTGTTTAGTGATAATGGAGGTGAGTTCAATAATGACGAGATTAAGGACATGGCGAAAAGTTTAACATTGAAGTTAAAACAACTGCAGCGTTCAGCCCATGGAGCAATGGCCTTTTAGAAAGGCATAATCAGACGCTCACTGAAATTCTGCTGAAGGTAAAGAGGGGCAACAACTGTGACTGGAAGACAGCCCTAGATTGGGCATTAATGGCAAAGAACTCCCTGCACAATGTACATGGTTATAGTCCCTACCCGTTGGTGTTTGGGCAGAACCGAAATCTGCCCTCTGTCCTCACTGATAAACCCCCAGCTCTGGAAACAAGTATGAGTACTTGGATAGCTAAGCAAATCACAACACTACATGCAATGAGAAAAGCATTCACAGAAGCCGAATGCTCAGAGAGAATAAGAAGAGCCCTTCGCAAGCAACTGAGGCCCGTTCATGACAAATATGAAACGGGGGACAAAGTGTATTATAAGCGAGTTGACTGTAATGAGTGGAAAGGTCCAGGTGTGGTCATAGGCCAGGATGGTGTGGTTGTATTTGTCAGGCATGGCAGAACCTATGTACGGGTCCATCAGTCTAGACTAAGAAAGGTGGAAGACCTACAAACAAAACTGGAGGAGACAGAAAGGGAACAAATAAAAGCAGATGAAAATTCTACAGTAACACCAGCAGCAGATCTTAGTGACACTGAAAGCGAAAATGAAGAAGTGACACCAACCAATGATCAGCTTCTCAATGCTGAAGATGACAGTGAACCTCTTACATCGGTGCTGCCAGGAGGGGATAATCTTGATCCATCCCAGATGACAGAAACCCACTCATCCATGAGTTGTGAAGGCCTAAGACTGAAAATCGGCCAAATTGTTAAATACACAGACAATCAAAGTGGACAAACCCATTCTGGGAAAATCCTCAGCCGAGCAGAAAAAAAGGCTACTGGAAAACACAAGAACTGGTACAATTTGCAGTACAGTGAGCCATCCAAACATGAATGGTACATAGTACACGATGATCTCTTCTTGTCTGCTAAAAATACCGAACTCAGCACCTGGAAGAGAAATAACGTCTTTGAGGAAGTGAAAGATGAAGGGCAGAAATGTATCTCCACGAGATGGGTGTGCACACTTAAAGAGACAACTGATGGAGTTGTACCCAAGGCTAGACTTGTTGCGAGAGGCTTTGAAGAAACAAATGCTCAAGATCTTCCCAAAGACTACCCTACATGTAGTTCAGAGGCTCTAAAAATGATCATGGCAGTCATATGTCAGAATAAATGGCAGCTAAACTCCATGGACATTAAAGCCGTTTTTTTACAAGGTAAAGAGTTAACCAGAGACATTTACATTCGGCCACCACAGGAAGCTCACAGCAAAGAAACTATATGGAAGTTAAAAAAATGTGTTTATGGCCTAACAGATGCTTCCTTATTCTGGTATAACAGGGTGAAAGACACCTTGCAGCAACTTGGATCTTCAGTGTCAAAGGTGGATCCAGCAGTATTTTACTGGGTGGATGATTCCAGCAAAGTGATGGGCATTCTTGCATCTTATGTGGATGACTTTATTTGGGGTGGTACACATATATTTTCCACAACTATCATTCATCAATTGAAAGTTGCCTTTCAAGTCGGACGGGAAGAGCATGACAGTTTCAGCTATATTGGAATGGAGGTACATTCTCTGGAGGATGAAATACAAGTACAACAAGGAAGGTACATAAAAAATCTGCAAACCATTCCAGTGGACTCCATCAGAGCAACACAGCGTGAAGCTTCATTGACAGAAGCTGAGATGGGTAGGCTAAAATCAAAGATTGGACAAATACTGTGGGTCGCCAGGCAAAGCAGACCTGACATAATGTGTGACATATCCATCTTGGCATCTAATACAAAGCATGCTACTGTTCAGACCCTGCATTGTACAAATAAACTAATCAGAAAACTGAAATCAGAAGAGGTCACCTTGAGGTTCCAGTACCTAGGGAAAGACAGTTCTATTAAATTAGTGGTGTACAGTGATTCCTCAATGGGAAGCCTTCCGGATGGCGGTACACAGGGTTGACATTTCATCATGCTTATGGGAGAAAATGGAAAATTCTCTCCTATATCCTGGCAGTCAAAACGCATCAGGAGAGTTGTAAGGAGTACATTAGCAGGAGAGGCACTTGCAGACGGGATTGACAGTGCAGTTTTTCTCACAACGCTCTACATGTCTTACACGGGATTCAGAGCTCTGCACAAAAATGGAAACCATTTATAACACTCACTCTTTTTTTTGGAGAACTCCTCTCCTCTTCTGGCTCCTTCTCCTCCTCAGACTTTCTCTGCAGATTTTATAAAGGTACATTTATGAGTATTTCATCAGACATAAAAAGAAATCACAAATATAACAAATACCTTTTTTTGTGATGTTTTGGGAGTTTGTGGTGGAACAAGGCCCTCTTCTGCCTCGTCCTCCTCAGTGGAGTGTCTCTGCAGGTTTATAAATGTAAACTCAGTCTTTAACCCTTTAACTTTCACCCCTAAAAAATTATTTAACTTAAATTGAAAAAAAAAGTGCTTGAGGCTAATTATTAGATGTTTACTAATAAGAATTTTATGTTTTTTATAAAACTTGAGATGTCAGGTAAATATTGTTTTAAATTCAGAGCTATTTCATTATTTATTTTGCATTAATAAACATTCCTTTAACTTTATTAGTCGCTTGGATACATCTCCTAACCTTCAGGGTCCACAAAGTAAAAAAAAATTAAGTGTCTGTATAATATATATATATATATATATATGACTATGGAAATGTATATGCTATACCATGCTTGGTATGGTCCCATATGGTCATGCATGATTTGGATAATTATTATAAACATTTCTGCATTGCTCATATATTTTGCTATATGTCTGTTCACAATCCTGAAGCCGCGTTACGTATGAGGACCAAATGCTGGCAGGCAAGTGTGTCAGGACAAATGGTCTCAACACATAACCTGCCCAACGCCCTGTAGGCCAGGAGGGGCCCACAAGGGGTGCCAGTTGCTTTCAGAACTGAAGCAGCCGTTGGGGGGCAGAGCACATGTGGGTTAGACATGTGGAATAGAGGGAAAAGAACACCTATTCTGGCTATAAATATACAAGGGGAAACATGGCCTCTTGATGACCGTGGAATACTGAGACACGATGCCAAACAAAGAGCTGCTTCGATTGTCTGAAGCTCCGGGTGCGGTAAACACGTAAACATCGACTCCAGATCAGTTGGACCACCTGGGGATTGAGTCGCCATTCTCCAGGAAGGGTGAGCTGTCGTGAGAGCACATTGGCTGCACGATTGAGCTCCCCTGGAATGTGAAAAGCTTTGAGCCATGCCTGACTCCAGAGGAGCAGATGGACGCTGTTTTGTCCGTACGGACCAGCATGTGCTTGTGGCGCAGCATTGCAAGGAACCAACGCAGCACAAGAACCACTGCTAGCAACTTGAGGCAATTAATATACCACTGCAGTCGAGGTCCCGTCCAGGAGTCCGAGGCTACTTGCCTGTTGCATACGGCACCCAAGCCTGTCATGGAGGCATCTGTGTGGACCACGGCATGTCTTCTCACCTGTTCTAAGGGCACTCCCGCCCATAGGAAGCCAGGGTCAGACCAAGGGCTGAACAGTAGGGCTGCACGACTAATCGCACAATGTTGTGAGGGGCGTTTAGTCAATGAAGGCGGTACTTTGATTAGTAGTAAATCTCCATCACGTGCGTTTAGCTGTAGCGGCAATTAATACACAGAGATGTAAATTACTGACAAGCTACGCCAAATCGCGCTCATAATCAAATGCGATATCACGCTCAAAATCTCATTCGATTATGAGCACGATTTAGCACATGCTCGCTGGTGAGGCATGTTGACCAAATCCAGCTCTATCCAGAGAAAAGAGATGCTCTGCACAGGGGAGAGCTTGCTCTTCTCTCGGTTGACATAAAGTCCCAGATCGCTGAGGTGCTGGAGCACAAGGTCTCTGTGCTCACACAACAGATCTCGCGAGTGACTATACGGTAGAGATATCAGTTAACCATGTAAGCGCACAAATATTGCGACAAGATGTCATACCTAATATAATAGACTGTATTTCCTAATACAGAGTAATTTCTTATTTGTATTCCCTAGCACTAGATGGCAGACATGTAGTACTTCGTTTCTAGACCAAAATTACGTCCTGTTCCTATTCAAAGTGTTGGAGGAAATAACAGACGTTATGAAATGTACTGCTTCTGTATCAATAAAGATCGCTTACTTTCTCTAAGTAAACTGTCAGATGTGTGAGGAGAAAAGCACCAAAAGGCTGATAAAATGTCGTACCGTGAGGACGCGTTGCAAATGTTATTTGCCGATTCTGACTCTGAAGGAGAATATTTGCCTTTTGGAAATGACGATCGGCCATCTAATAGACACGCATCTCACGGTACATCGTTGCAGAGCAAAGGTGCCGCTGTGCAAGACGAGAGTGTCCACTAAGCACAAACAAATGAAGCACAAACAAATGTTGCAAAGGTTATTTGCCGATTCTGACTCTGAAGGGGAATATTTGCCTTTTGGAAGTGACGATTGGCCATCTAATAGACACGCATCTCGCGGAACATCTTTGTCGTCTTGCGCGGTGGCACCACTGTGATGCAAAGTGTTCACAGAGCACAAACGAGCGATCATTTCGTCCCTTTGCCAAAAAAGGAATGGGGGTGGCAGGGGTGAATGTGGTCATAGTGTAAACAGGGGTACAGTAATATTCAAATAATTTAGTAATTTCTTCTGTTTTATTGTTGGTTTCCTCTATTCTCATCCATTTGACCGTTTTACTACTATATAGTAGTGTAATAAGTAATAATTTAGTTTAATTGTTGGTTTTCTCTTTTGTGATCATTTGGAATGAGGATAAAAAGAAAAAAACCTCGGGCTGTCAAATGATTAAAAATTTTAATCAGATTAATCAGACTTTTCAGTGGATTAATCATGATTAATCACTATTTGCAACTACACCTGAATCCTAACCATTTTTTTTTTTCTGAAATGCATACCAAAAAATAAATAACAGAACACAGATACATAATTTTCATACTTTCATATTATGTCAGGGCTGGCATTGGGCCTGTTTTAGGCTACTCCTTATTTTTTTTATTTTAGACATCCATCAATTATGTTGAAGAAGAAAAAAAATGCCGCGCTGGCGGAAACAACACGAGACTTTCGGTTTTACTTTCGAGACCGACTCGGATGGCGCAGCTGGAAGAGATCCGCGTTCATTTGCACACAGTATTATATCAAAATAAATAATGAATGTGTCGGGAAAGAGTAAGGACATATCTGAATTATTTTTATTAATAAAGTGTATTCAGAGTCAATGTCGCAAAGATCCTGACAGCAATCTCCTTTTTGGAAGCGCTTTGAGAGAGAAATTCATCTTTACGGATTACATAATGAACAAGTTTTTATTTTCGATTTGTTTTATTTCGTTAAGTAATAATTTAAAGCTCTCTATAGATATGTTTATCGTGTCTGTGAGGCATGCATTTCGCTTGATTTTTGTTAAGCACGCCTGGTCAAGAACGAGACGACAGAAAGCGCATCATTTTTGTTCCGTCAATTGCTTTGATATCACTGTGTCAGTCACCGCTCTTTCGAGAATGAACCCAGCATAACTATGCAGATGTAATTCCCAAAACATAAGAAAAACGAAAGTTTCATACAAATTCTGAATGGATTATGGCATGGAACGTGCAAAGCATTTTAGTTTTAGTCGACGAAAAGTCAAAAAGGTTTTAGTCTAGTTTTAGTCAAAAAAAAAGGGGAAAAAGTAGTCTTAAAAAGTAGTAAGTATTTGGCTGTTGGGTAGTGTCACTTATAAGTTCTGAAAATAGCAGATCTATCGTTCAACACGACGTGAGCTTCCGGATCGACTATTTTCACCAATAATTACAATAATGAATGAATGTTTTAAAACATAAAAGACAAACAAGGGTGGAATGCTAAAACGGCTTGCCAAACTAGTATGACAAAGATTATTTAATGCTAAAACGGCTTGCCAAACTAGTATGACAAAGAGTATTTAATGCTACAAACGGCTTGCCAAACTAGTATGACAAAGAGTATTTAATGCTAAAACGGCTTGCCATAGCGGCTTTTTAGGTTTTAATTGGCATGCACAATAAGCAGAAATGTCATGCATTTTAAACGTCTGACGGACCACCCACTAACATTTTCGTCTATTCTCGTCTCGTCAACGAAAACTCACACACGTCTCGTCATGTTTTAGTTATCAACGAGCCATTTTTATCTCAACATCGTCTCGTTATCGTCATGAAAAAAAGTGGCGTCAACAAAATGATTTCGTCATTGTCATCGTTGACGAAAACAACACTGTGACTCCAGTTGCAGAGGGGCTGTCGCCCAAGCTTGTACTTGTTAACTGTACCATCATCATTTGTAGTAAATAAAAATATGTATTTGCAACGAATGGTAGTTTCTCTGCTTCCTAAACTTGTACATAGACCTAAAAACATTAATTTGCTGACATATAATCAATATACACTTAAAAGAGACATATTAGGGTTTCATGAAGACACACATGATAAAAAATCTTTAACCTTTACTGATTTAATGACATTTGGATGCTAAGTAGAATATAACCTAACATTAGCATTCACAGTCATGATGAAATGTGTAAACAGAACAAATTATGCGGTACTTTGCAAGTGGTAGACTGGTAGATTATCATTTGATAATAGCACTCAAAGAAACAAAGCAGAGGACACATTTACTAAATGGCTAGTATAATAGACATGTAAATGGACATGTTAAAGGTCACATTGTGAAAAGTATCTAAATGGTGAAACATTCAGCACAATAAGACAGTCATCAGTTTTAATTGCCATTACTAATGTTTATTTTAAATAGAATTTACAACTATAAATATACATATAAATATATGTTTGAAATGGAAAGAAAACAAAATCTATAAATAAATAAAAATAAACTGTACTTAAAATAAATAACAAGGATTCTGCATTTGTGAACATCAGCTGGCTCTTCTACTCCATTGTGAAGGATTTGAAGCGTGAAGTGTGCATTGCTACAGCCTCTAATTTTTCAGGTCTTGTGAACTGTGTACACAAGTGTTCTGGAATGTGCACTTTCTTGAGCTCGTCCTGAAACTGCTTCCGGTCCTCTAACACACTTTCAAAAAGAACCTCCAGTAATCGATCCACATACCCTGCAGAATGAAAAGAACATGACATTAAGAACAAAAACTATTTGGTAATTGCATATAGGCAATGCTGCTAAATTGCATACCATATGAGGGCCTTGTCTTTATTGGCCTCACTGTGCATTCTCCCTTTTTGTAGCGAGGATACTGCATGTGCCATCTTAGCTGTCCAGTAGCAGTTGTTGCTTGTTCTCTTGCACTGTTTTCATTGTAGTGCATAGCTGCGAGTTGTGATCTAAGGTGAGAATGTATGCAGTTACATTGTCACATGTCTCCTTATGTTTCCTTATTTTATGTTTGCACTGTTGAAATTTGGTTTCTCCCTCTGTCTCCCCCTGTCAGTTTGTATGATTTGGTTTAGCCCTTGTTAAGTGATTATCGTTTTCACCTGTGTGTCTTGATTAGTTTGCTTTATAAGTCAGTCTTTGAGTTCAGTCCTTGGTCGGTCATTTAATGTCAATGCTCCTTAATGTTCCTGGATGTTATTTTGATGTCAAATGTGTTCAGTGTGTGTGGAAATCCCCTGTCTCTTCCTTGGAAATCAAGATTAAAAATATTCGTTATTTGACTTTGACCTTCGCCTCGTCAATCCAGCACCGGCTGTGACATACATAGTGTGAATCACTTGATACTTTACAAACGACCAAGCTTATTTTCTCAATAATGCATTAATTAACTGCAATTGTTTTACGAACATTTAACAACAACACGTTACCAAGTAGTGCAAAAAGACACAAAGTACTACACGCACATTATTTAAAATGCTTTAACAAAAAACTTTGAGCATGTCCGAACATAAAAATTAGGGGTTGTTGTTCACGATAACATCATATAATATAAATTCAAATAAGATGTGCAAATCAAACACCTAATTTTTTCGTGCAGATGGCAGAATCGAAAGGAACTGGACTGGCATCAGGACTCCGCAACCCAGCAGTGCGCCTCCAAAATTTAGCTCGTCGCATCGCGGGGAACCGAAAACAACTCTTTTGTTTTGTTACAATTTAGAAAGGCACAAACACGAACCATGTCTCAGAAACAGCAAGCCAGCTATAAAAATGGTTCTGCTTTTAGAAGCTTTTCACCATAGAATAATTTACCGGCTCAGGGAGCTGACCCACCAAAGACTGTCCGATTAGAGACTGAACAAAGATGATTCACGGGAATAACCCATTTTTTGTCGCCACTCAACAGACTGGTTTGTGTGTAGTTGTGATTGTGGTTTTCTAAAAATAAAAAGTAACAAACATGAATATACATAGTATCAGGGCTCTCAAGTCTCACGCATTCACCGTGAGACACGCATTTCAACCAGTTCACACGCTCTCACGCCACACCTTGTATTTCTCACGCTGAAAAGTAAGGGATAACTTGTCCCGCTATATGGTGTTAATGCACGAGGTGCAGGCTTTGCAGAGAGAAATACTCTGCCAAGCTCATAGCTGTCTTGAGAGTTAAATGGCACCTACCAGCCAAAAAATTAGAATTTGCTGTTTTCTGGTATATTACGTGATCCCGCTACAATCACGTTCCTCACTAGGCAACGTGGACGCGCACATCCGGGACATGGCCAGCGGTGGAATCGTTGCGGGGCTGCGGCTTTCTCTCGCAGTGGAAGCGTTTAGTACAGTTGAGGAGGTGGTCGCGTTGCGGTCTCGGAGCGGACGTTGCCATTTGTATTTACTAGAAACTAAATAAATGCAGATGGGTTTTTCATATTTATTTTTATTTATTTATTTATTTTTTCCATTTTACGATTCCTAGACAAAATCACTTGCCTGTGATCAAAGATAGTGAGAACTGATGTTGGGGATTACAGCCAAATTTGTGCAAAATTATTAGTTCTTCAACAGCTTTAACTAATTGTGGGCCTGAAATTAAGCAAAAGACAAGATAATTGGTAAATCTGCTAAAAATTGTTTTATTTATTTCAAAACACAAATGTATCAACATTGTTGGGAAGGTTATTTGGAAATAGGCTGTAATAGGCTACAGATTAAATTTCCCTATTTAAAATGTAATTTAAAAGTAGTGTTACTATTTCAATTGCTTTAGAGGTAATGTAACATTACATTTGATTACTAAATTTCTAAGGAATGTTTTCTACTGTAAATCCTTTTAAAAACTTAAGCAGGCAGGTTTATAGCACTCAACACTAATTACTGTCAATTTTACAAAATCCTTTATCACTTGATTTAAGATTATAATAATTTAATTTTAAAGCACAGCCACCACAAAATCTTTAGCACCTCTGTTTAACTCCTGAAACATTGGTGTCTCTTATTTTAAAGCAGTCAATGTGATTTGGGAAATAAATCAATCAAAATATTTACATGTAACCCACTTTGTAATTGCAAACATTTTTAAAAGTAACTGTAATTTAACTATATCTGTCATTTCTCAGTAACTGTAACAGATTAGTTAAATGTCATTTTTAATTAAATTACATAATTCAGTTACATGTAACTAATTACTCTAGCTAAGTTCAAGCCCCTACCACTGCCATCAAGGCATCAAAGTGTGCAATAAACACTTGAATATGACATACATGCTATGAGCAAGTTCTGCAATCCTGTATGTTAACAGTATGTGCATTGAGCACTGCTGTTTAGTTTGCTCGTTTGGGGCCAAATTTCTTTTTTTACTTTTGATACATATGCATTTTTGAAATATTTAAAACATTTTATTTTTATGAATTTGACTTATCAGATCTACCAGTTGTTATATTTTTTATTTTGTGCTGGTAAATTAATAACAATAGATAGTTGAACTTTTACCAAAAACTGGAGAGAATTGCGTGGGGCCGAGGGGCCGCTGCTGCAAATATTTGAGTGGCTCCTCCCCTAACAGATAAAATCTCACTCCAAACTTTTTCCAAAACTTGAGAGCCCTGATAGTATACATGATAATAGTGAGAATAAATTACAACAAAAATATTGGCAACAATACAGCACAATAAACAAATATAATAAGATTTAAACAAACATTATTAGCAAGATGTGCTACAAGGCGATCTGTAATTTCTATCTTACAAGCATGCAGTTGTAACTTGACACCTTATTAGAGCCCAGCGGCTTGTGTAGCGCTACTCTGTCTGGGCTACGAGAACGCATGTGCGCAGAAAGTTGTTTATCGTTACACATAGAGAAATATAAATGAACGTTGCATCAAACAGGAACATAACTCGTCTTAATAACAACAAATGTAACTTTAACACTCTTAATAATGTAGATAGATATGTAAACACACAACTACAGGGCTATAGGCACACTTACTATGAGAACACGCAGATACCTAATAAACATCGTTACCTCACAAGTATAATCACTCGTTTACAAAGGCAGATTTGTATCGCATCGATTATATGATTGACGATCCAAACTTACTTATAAATTCACGCACAACACTTGATCCAAAAGCGATCTTTCAAGAGTCCGAACACAAAATGGTGCGCAGTAACTTTAGCGTCCGTCCAAGCCTCCCGCTGCACTGAACTACTGTCTCTGTGAGGGCGGGGGAGATCAGGTGATCCAGGTTTCTGGACGCTGGTTGGCTCAGGTGAAGTGCTCTATGTATGTGTGTGTGCCTCAACAAACAGAACGGGGAGATTTAAGAAAGAGGGGTTAGAATAACAGAAAAAACGTAGCCTTTTTTACACCAGCCAACGTAAACAAGTGACACAAGTGCTACTTTCCAATGCATAAGTACTGCGATAGCTCATGCAAAGCACGGTGCAGTGATTGGATTAGACGAGTTCTTTGTTATGTATAATGTTACACTGCTCATTAATAATGCTTAAAAGGGGCCGTCAAGCCGATGACGTAGATCGGTACTGTACAAGCCACGCAGCCAATGAGCGCTAAAAAAAAACTGCATCTACGTCACGGGCTCAAACGTAACTTTTAAAACCGGATGCACGAAATGGTCACAAAAAGCACAAAAATTACCAATTTCCACTTTGTAACATTTTTAGTGACATATATTACTGTTTTAAGCAATGTACAACATGTATACATCTGTAAACAACTCAAAAAAAGTGTTTTAGAGTTTTGTGACCCTTTAAAGGATTATTCACTTTCAGAACAAAAATGTACAGATAATGTACTCACCCCCTTGTGATCCAAGATGTCCATATCTTTCTTCAGTCATTAAGAAATTGTTTTTGTTTTTTTTTTGAGGAAAACTTTTCAGGATTTCTTTCTATATAATGGATATGTATGGTACCCCGAAGTTTGAACTTCTGAAATGCAGTTTAAATGCAGCTTCAAATGGCTCTAAACGATCCCAGCCAATATTTAATGTGTCCAAACAAATAAAACAAATAAATAACATAAGCTTTAAAACTACTTTAAACTTCAAAATATTTCAGACTGAAAACCATCAAACTTAAAACTTTTTAAACTTGAACTTTTCAAACTCTGTCTATCTATCTATCTATCTATCTATCTATCTATCTATCTATCTATCTATCTATCTATCTATCTATCTATCTATCTGACTGACTGACTGACTGACTGACTGTCTGTCTGTCTGTCTGTCTGTCTGTCTGTCTGTCTGTCTGTCTGTCTGTCTGTCTGTCTGGATAGCAGACCAACACTGAATCAACATTGAATCAATGCTAAGGCATCAATCATATTATCATTGAATCAATGTTGAAATTTAACATTTTTTTGTCAGTTTTGCACCCTGAAATAATGTTATTTCAATGGTGAAAAATCGATCAAGATGGTCATTAAATCAACATTTCTTTAACTTAAATCACTTATTTAACATTGATTTAACATAGAAACAGTATCAAATCAATCATGCTTTTTACTTTTTTCCATCAGAGAACATGCATGACTGTAATTACAGTTTTTCTCCATTGGTTGAAACAGAAATTACATTCTCAAAATTCTAAGATCATTTGGCAAAACAGTGTTACAGTTCAGCAACACTATAGCTCACTTGCAAAAGCTCATATCTCTCCAAAAACAGTTCACTCATGCATCAAAACTAAATTCCTTTCCCATATAAAAAGTCAGTGCCACAAAAATGGCAAATATCCTTCTCAATTGCTTTGGCTCATTTCTTGAAACAGACCGGACATTCTCAACACTCTTGGTGCTTTTGCCAAAATAATGTGGATGATTCTGCACAACACCATGGTTCACCTGCAACAGCTCATACCTTTACCAAAACAGTTCACTCATGTATCAAAACTAAATTTCCTTCTCATTTAAACAGTCAGTGCCCCCAAAATGCTTCGTCCCTGGCATTGTGCAAGCACTGCAAGTCCCCTACAATGATCTCCTGTAATATCTTCACATGCAACGTCCATTGCATGGAGCAGGGACCTCTGATCTTGAGCCCGATGCTCATACACTCTCCACCTCCAAGCGGAGAAAAACTCCTCAATAGGATTGAGGAAAGGAGAGTAAGGTGGTAGGAACACCATGACCAAATTCACATTGTCCCATACAATGACATATTGTGGTAGGTGAGGCCCTACGAGACCTCTCTCATTTTCAGGGATCAAATCAAAATGAAGGCGGTCCAAGAAGATGAGGAGCTTCTGTGTATTGTATGGGCCAAGACTGGGGATGTGAGTGGCCACACCATTCTCAGATATGGCAGCACACATAGTTATATTGCCCCCTCTCTGGCCTGGGACATCCACTGTGGCCCGGTGGCCAATAATATTAAGGCCACGTCTTCGGCCCTAGGCCAGGTTGAAGCCAGCTTCATCCACAAACACAAGGATGTGAGGGGTCTCGTTTCCTTCCAATGCCATTTATTCTCTACAATAGTGAAAAAAAAAAAAAAACATCAAATCAGTCATACAGAAGAGTCATACACTACAGTTACAGACAATTACATAGGAATGTTCTATGTTCTCCAAAAGTTCAGTATACTACAGGCCACTACTCCAGTGGTTCCAAACCTGGGGTACATGTACCCCTGTGCAGAGGTAGTACAGGGGGTATTTGACAGAAAGGGGAGGGGGGAAATCATCAATGATAGACTTACTGAATAGTTACAATAAAACCGACAGTATTAGATTTACATGGGAGGCCCTAATTGCAGCTCTTTAACCCTTTTTCTTGTTTTATGTTATATTCCTCAATATAAGGATTATACTGATAATTGCATCATATAGTAAGCTGCAGTTTTTAGGCAAAATGTTGAAGTCAGATAAATCAAATACTTTCATCCTGGAAGACCTGGATACACAAATCAGGTAAAGTGGGTACTGAAGCCAGAAAAAGTTTGGGAACCACTGCTTAATTGTAAAAAGGTTATAATGATGGACAACCAGTAACTGACTTACATGTACATACTGGTACCGCAGCTCTTTCACTCTATCAGAGTTCCTCTCAAATGGTACCCTGTAAATTTGCTTCATTGTCATCTGATGCTTCTTCAGTGTCTGATCAATTGTGGAGATGCTTATAGAGTTGACATTTTGGAATATGGCATTATCTTGTAGGATTGCAGCGCGGATCTGTCTCAATGTGATGGCATTATTTGCCATCACCATGTTACAGATCTCTTGTTCTTGTTGTTCATTGAGAAGTTGCACTCTGCCACCCATGCAAGGTTGTCGTCCAATCCTAGATATAGAATTCAATGGACACTTCATTCGTACTGTATACCTTATGTATTCCTCATAGAATGAGTTACCTATGTAATTGTATTGTTGTTTTACACACAAGCACACACACAGTGTGCAGTGTCCTGTCCTATACAACATATAATTCCATCATTCACTGACAACATACCTGTTTTCCCTGCGAAAGGTTTGGATGATGGAGGAGACTGTAGAGCGAGGCACATTAGGCTGCACTCGGCGACCTGCCTCCGCCATTGTGAGGCCATGGTTGATGACATGGGCCCTGTCCCAATATTCACACTACGCCCTAAGGTCTTCCTCGAAGTGGACATTTTTGAAATTGCACTTAGCGGAGTAAGTGCGCAAGGGCCCGAAGCTGTGAAGAGCAGAATTGGGACAGTTTTGCACACGTCACTATCTACGTCACTTCTGTTGTGATCAGGACAAACATGGCACTGGCTGCAGTTGCGGTATTCGCAGTACTCCTGCTAAAGTTGATCACAACTCACCAGCAGTTTCTTACCAGAAGAATTAGAAACCGCAGGAGAAAAAGGCTTCTACACCGGATTCAAATATGTAAGCTGATGCCCGACCAACAGGTAAATGAACTTTATTTTACATTTCAATGTAGGCCTACCGTTCATTTAACTTACGAGGCTAATGTGTGTACTGCTAATAACACTGCTGTTATTGTCACGAAATGTAGTTTTAAGATTTTTTCAGTCGAGAATGTAGTTGATTAAAGCTCAAATATGTGGTTTATTTATAAAGATAGCGCCTATTTTAAAATTTTATCCGAAGTTTTCGGGGTTGTGAGGGTTTCTCAAACTCGGTCTGAAGGGCCACTGTCCTGCAGAGTTTAGCTCCAACCCTGATCAAACACACCTGAGCAAGCTAATCATTGTCTTCAGAATCACTAGAAACTCACAGCTAAGTTTGTTTGATCAGGGTTGGAGCTAAACTCTGCAGGACAGTGGCCCTTCAGGACCGAGTTTGACAATCCTTTGAATGAAGAAAGGAATATCTTTTTGTACTCTTAGCTACCAACCTTTTTGTTAATGTTATTCATATTAAAACAGTTTTTAGCTAAGATAAATTGTGATGTAATCTAAACTATGAAGTGATGTAAACTGTACTACATTATACTGAGAGCTGTTCCTAATATTTTGTTAAAATATCAAGTGTGGCAAAATATCAAGAACAGCTCTCAATATAATTCAGTATAGTTTACATCACCACCACCATAAGTGAGTGTCCAAAATTACAATGAAAATATATCAACTCCCTTTAATAAATTAAATTATAAAATTAATTTTAAAAAATTCATGGTGTGATCTGTTTTCCTAAATCTGTCATTCAAATTATTTTTTGTCTTTTTAAGTTTGGCAGACTGATCAGGTATGCCAGGCTGAATCATACCATGCCTGTCCTTCTGGTGTATTTTGATGTTGAGAGAGACCTTCGACCCGACTACCGCCTTTCAAGAAAATCAATGGATGGATTGATGGATATTCTGCACAGGCACCAGGACCACGGCTGGGGATCTTATTTGGAAGTCCTAATATTTGTGTATTGGCTTGCACATGGACTGTCTTATAGAGTCACTGCCCGGGCATTCTCTGTGCCAAAATCCACAGTGTGCCGTGTGGTGCACAGAGTTGCTCAGAAAATTATGGACATTGCAGGTAAAGTGATTTGCTATCCACATCATGATGAACTTGAAGAAGTTGGCCTGCGATTTGGACGCCTTGCTCGGCATACAGCATTTGACAAGGCTGTAGGGGCAATAGATGGATGCCATATTCGTATCAAGCCTCCAAATCGTAACAAAGAGGACTATTTTAATTACAAACAATTCTATTCTATCCAAATGCAAGCCATCTGTGACTCTCAGGGACGTTTCCTCAACATCTTTGTTGGTTTTCCTGGCTCTGTACATTATACCCGTGTTCTAAAAAACAGCCCACTTTATGTTAATGCTGAGTACCCCCCACCTGGCTTTTTTCTTCTTGGTGATGGCGGATATCCCTGCATACAGTCCCCCATAACTATCATCACACCCTACAAACTGCCACTTCAAGGAAGGGTCTAGGAACGCTTCAATCACAGCCATTCACGTGCGCGTTCAATTATTGAACGAGCCTTTGGTATGATGAAGGCACGCTGGAGGGCAACACTCTTCAAAGCCTTAGAAGTAAAGGTTGGCTTCTGCACAGAGGTGGTCACTGCCTGTGCATTCTTACATAATGTCTGCCTTACCCATGGTGATGTCCTGGAACCAGAGCCAGCTTATGATGCCTTACCACAACCACCAACAGCAGATTCTGGACAGGAGACAAGTGGCAACCAGCTCCGGGCGAGACTCGCTGCACATGTATCAGCACCCCTTAATGTTCAAGGGCACCTTTTAGAACATGACTACATAGTTTAATTCAAAGTACCTCATACCTCAACACACACATTGTTGTCATGAGTGTAGAAAGTTAACACCTTAAAGGTTGTATCTGTGATTTCAGGCCCAAACATAAATGATCACATTCATCTAATCTTTCCTAACGATCCGCTAGCTGCCTGCCCCATAAGCAGGCAGTCAAAAAACGCGTCTCTGTAGGCAGCATAGGCTCTGAGATCTGCACACAAAACCAATTGCTTTCACCACCGCTCAAAACCAAAACAAATAGTGTTCCAACCAATCATGTTGTGAGGTTTTGCGCTCGTGCACAGCTGCCTATGACGGCTGCATGCGAATACCTCACAACACCAGACCCTGTCGGTGATTGGTTGAAACACTATTTATTTTGGTTTTGAGTGGTGGTGAAAGCAATTGTTTTTTGTGTGCAGATCTCAGAGCCTAGGCTGCCTACAGAGACGCGTTTTTTTGACGGCCTGCTTACGGGGCGGGCAGCTAGCGGATCGTTAGGAAAGATTAGATGAATGTGATCATTTATGTTTGGGCCTGAAATCGCTGATACAACCTTTAATTATTCCATTGGTCTGACATTGCACATCAACATGTACCTTTCCATGTACCTATTTATTAGTAGTTATTTCTATTATTATTATTTATTTATTTATTTATTATTATTTATCTATTTATATCTATCTATTTTGCTTGACATTGTTTACTTACAGTTCTGTTTATATATTTTGTGAAATGAAAAATGTTGTTGATTACCTAGCATCTGTAAATACCAAATTTATCTGTCCTGAAAATGTTAATACATCTATGGTTATAAGCCTACACTTGTACCTGGCGGTATTGCTCATTTATTTTGTTATAAACTTGTATTGAAGTATTTTGTTTCAGTAAAAAAAAAGTTATTTTTCTAAATGATAAATGTTTCTCTTTATTTGCATATTTCCAAATGTCTTGTTCAAACCAAGAAATACAGCCAAAGTCCTCTAAAAATTTAAATATAAATTAAATCACTCAATGGTGTTAACACAGTGAACACTTATACAGGAACATTTCAAAGAACAAGATGCAGGAAGTTATTATTTCTCTGTCATATGGTCAACGAGCTTTCCAAATAAATCTAACATCCTGTCCATTTGCTGCTGAGACTTTTGGAGCCAAGCATTATCCCTTTCATTTTCTTCCTTCTGTGTTTTCTCTAGCCGCTCACAGAAGTCTTTAAGATAATCTACACTCTCCCTCTTCCTCTTTCCTGGTCTGACATCAGTTGATGTACCTGGTTGATCACTTGGGGGGTCTGCTGTCTCAGTATCCGAGCCTGTTGGAGAATTTACTTCAACCTCAACCTCACTGACAGGTGTCTGGGCTCTCTCTACGCTACTGTGTCCAGATGAGAATAGATAGACTGGCCTGACTGAGGGTCTCTGGCCAATGGCTTCATGCATGGCTGCATAGAAAATCCATGAGACAGCAGTGACCTCTCCTGCATCTGTCCCTGACCCAGTTTTTGGCAGTGTTAAGTCCTTTGTAAATTGTAATAGTTATTAAAGGGGAAATTAACATTATTTACATTCTAAACAGTCATTAAGTAAGGGATAATGTATAGCGGTGCGGTTTTTATAGCGAATAACATCCCAGACAGGGTGAACTGGACTCCGACGCGAAGCGGAGGGGTCTTGAATCAGCCTGAAGGGGTTGAAATTCACTATAACAACCGCCTCCCTATACATTATCCTGCTTATTACATGGCTACCTACAAAATAAATCAATAATTTGACGCAAATATTGATTTAAAAAGGAGTTTATTGATTTAAAAACGATTGTATTGTTGTATTATCAATACAATATAAGAATTACAATTACCTTGTACTTTTTCTTCAGATTTTCCCACTTCTTTTTACACTGTTGCTGAGTCACTTTCCCCTCCAGCCCCATAATTTTGATAATATCACTGAAAGTCACTTTGCAATGAAGCCCTTACTTTCAAATAAAAAACTTGTCTGCTCATGTTTATGGCCATGTTAACTTACTCATATCCCTGGCTAGAGGCATTTCTGTGCCCCGTGAATAGCCGCTCATTCTCTGCCCTGAACTTTATAAAATTAAAAGTCTGCTCGTCGGACCCTGCCAAAAGAAAGTGAAATCATTGTATCATCATGTATTATGTTATTATCGCTCATATTCTGATAAAAAAACTATTTTTACTTACACTTAAAAATAAATTTCTTCTCCATTTGTTTATCTTGCCGGCCGGCTTCTTTTTTCTTCTGAGTTTTCCCGGCGTCCGACCATAGCAACCGTTTTGCTCCCTCATTGGTTAGCTGTTCGACACGTCACGACACTACAAGGATTCTGGGTAATAGCCTATAGCAAAGTGAGCTCTGATGCGCACTAGCGAAAGGGGTGCATTAAGTGCGCTGAAGATCACCCCTGGAGAACACCATTAGAGGATCGGGACACCCTACGGTCTTGCACCCCTTAGCGAGAACGCGCATTGAGGGGCACAAGGGCGGAAGTGCCCTTGTTCATTTACTTGGCCAGGTGCCTATGTTAAATGTGCTCTGATTATCTGTAATGATTAAACAATAGTTTAAAACAAGACATGGTGTAGTACTGATTATTGAGATTCACATCCGTCCGCCTTCCATGCCGCTTACTCCGGGACACGGGAGTACTGACGTGCAGAAGCGGTATTGGATTGAAGAGGTTAGAAGAACGTTCTGGGAACCTTCAGAGAACATAAATATAACGTTCCTTATTGGTTAGCCAGGAAAGTTTTCTTTACGTAAATATAACGTTCACTATAGGTTAGGGGAACGTTCTATTTATGTAAGGAAAACAAAAGCTAACGTTCCCAGAACGTTCTGGGAACCAAAAATTGTTAGCTGGGTTTCTCAGGTTCATTTACAGATGATTATCATCAGGGCTGGGGCAAAAAACGATATTAATTCAAATGAAATTGCTTTATTTTAATCCTTGCAGGACAGAAGTTAACCACTTTGTTCAAGCAGGGCAAAATATGTTGTTTTCTATGAGTGTTATGCTACCTAATATACTTTCAAAAAACAAGATTACATGCGCATCAAAGAATAAATAAAAATGCAACAGTCAATTGAAAAGCTGTTGGGTTGGCCTACAGTTTGCCCTACAGTTCACCTTTGACCAAATCATATTCATATCTTGCTGCTTTTAAAACAGAAGGCAAAAGCTGTTTCATACACAGTCTTTTCAACAACATTTATGTGATACAATAGGTATTTTGATGACGGGGGTGGTTGCACATTTTGTAGTCTTATTTATCTACTATCTTATTATTTTAGTTAATTATACATTTGTTTTTCTGTACCTGCTTTAGTTCGCAGAGATATGCTAAATTAACAAAATAGATATTCCTGTTTTTTAAAACCCACGACACTTCCCATGTTTATTCTGCTGCCGCTAATACTAACATAGCAAAAGAGTCGGATTCTTCTACATTAGATAAAAAAGTTTTTTTAATGTTTATTATTATTACTACTACTGCTATTTTTAATACTTTTGTTTGTAGTATTTCTTGTATAATTTTATATTATTTATAGTATGCGCAAAATGAATGAAAATTTTTAGATTTTTTTTCAAGAGAATGCAGTAGTTATGGATGATGCTTATGGAAAAAATAGGAAAGAATTGTTTTTGTAAATATGACTCATCTTATACATCATGTACAGTCTAGCTAAGTGCATGATTAAACGGTTCTCCATGGTGTACTCGTTTCTTTTTTTAATTTTTTTTTTTTTTTAAGTACCATGATAGTATTGAATTGGGAGATAAAATTGTCATCCAAGCTGTAATTCTCCCATTGAAGCTGTTTCTTAAAACTAAGATTGGATGTGTTTTTCAACGACTGCCTCGTCACCTTAGAATTATAAGGTTTTATCTGCTTTCCGAGCACTTTTGAGATATTGAGCTTCAAAGTTTTTGCGTTCCATGGACTTCTGTAGATAAAACCATTTTTGTTTTTTAAAAAAAGTCCCAAAATGTACTCAGCTTACAAAAAAAAAATAACACAATGTAAATGAGTGGTCAAAGAATAAGAATATGTAAATAACGCAATTTTGACAAAAATGTTTACTTAAAACGGCATGATTTTAGGTGTAAAAACCTATTGATAATACTATTGAGTAATGACAGATCATGACAAAATATATTATAACATCATTAAAATCTAGTGAATTTAATATTATCTCTGTTAATATGGAAGCCATACATTTTTTGCCGAGAAGAGCTGCCAAGCCTTTGGCGAATCTACAGATTTAACAAAAAACTTAATGTAATAAGTCTCACATTGGGGAGAGGTTGGCAGAATATCACCCCAATATGCCAGACAGTATACTTTTCTTGACTGTGTCAGTAAATAATTATCAAAAAAGAGTTGGACTTAAGCTTTTGGCTAGTTATACCAGGGTCATTTTGAAAATGGATGTGTCCAAGTGCATGCCTCTATTTCATCTCTATTTTTGAAGGACTTTAGCACATCTGCGGCTGCTGGACATCACTAGCCTCTCACACTGCATTGCTGTGAACTTGAACTATGTTTGATTTTTGTATTTTCTTTTTATTTATCCATTGTCACAGGGCATCAGCACTTATAATGGAGCTAGGTCAACTTCTCAGGGACCAAACAGGAGTGCAAGATGGACCATTAACAGCACCCTCAAGCATACCTGCTCTACAGAATGCACAACCGACTGCTGGACTGACTAATGGTCTGACTGGACCGACTGCTGGACTGATGGGTTCGGTTGCTGGATCTGTCACTGCTGTGTCCACAGGACCAACAGTTGTGCCTCCAACTGTTCAGCTCCCATTTCTCTCCCCTTGTCAGTTTTCAGCTTACCGACCAAACAAGGTCACGGCATCTTTGAGCAGACTGTTTCAGCCATACAGTAAAGGTTAAAAAAAAAAAGTAAATGCCACCCAGCCATGGGAGCACTTTTATTTATTTTTTGCTGTGCTCTAGTGAACACACAACAAATTCCCAGTGTTGAGGAAACTACATGCCTCCAGGCAAAGGGTCTTGGCAAAAAAAAAAAGTAAGATTTGGTGATGTGCAGTGCACACCACAGCAGTTTATTATAATAATTGAGGAGGCTTTTCCTCTACTAAAGCATGCTGGAGGTTTCAAACTGATGCCCTGCTGCAGGAGCCGACAACTTATAGACATAGCTATGCCGGCAGAGGGTTATTCTATAAACTATCTAAAGGAAAGAAGCAGTCTAAATAAAACTGTAGCTTACATTGTCCCACTGCAATGTGATCTCCCACTAAATGGGGATGATAATAAAAAAGGTAAGCTTCTTGGTGTGTATTATATCTATGGTGTCCCTTACATTATCTGTGTGACTTGCATTTTAGGATGATAGTGTGAGAGAGGGAAAGTCTTTGCAGCAAACATGCGTCAACTGCCAACAGCAAGTGGCACTACATGTTCTTGAAAGCCACAAAGCACACTGCATCACCAGGTAAGTGACTGTCAGTCTTGCACTATTTCAGAAATAGAGGAAGGCTAACATTTCACTTTTGTGGGCTTAAGTGAGTGCTGTGACAGTAGTACATTTTTATTAAAATTTTAATATTGCTGTGTCATGTTAGGAAAATAAAGACTTTTTAAACTTGACAAAACAAAGGACATTTGGCTGTAGAGCTCTAACTACAACTAAAACCGGAAACAGCTAAAATTGTAATAGTGACATTTAAATTTAGCAGTCTTGCCAAGTTAATAGAACAATAATATTAAAGAATAAACACATGAACAGAAGTGTTGTAATACTGATTGTGCTTGGAATGGAGATTTTTTAAAGCTTGCTTAGCTGCTTTTGAATATAACTACAGATACATAATTGAGCAGAAAAAGTAAAGCAAGTAACAAATGTGAATTTTTGTTTAAATTCTCACAAAAAATTAAGACTTATAATTACTGTGTCAAGGACACACTGAAAGTACTTCGCATTGACTGGATACAGCTGTTCTGCTGTTTTATTTTACATTCAAATAATTACATTCAATTTCTGTAGTGTTATTAGACTACTTTAGGCTTGCATAAAAGTATTCAGTATTTTTTTAAAGCACTGTTTTCTTTTTTTTTTAATCCTTTTTCTTTGTGTATTGCTATCTTTAAAGGTGCCAAATAATGTAAAACTGAATTTACCTAGGCATAGTTAAATAATACCAGTTCAGTACATGGACATGCCATACCATGAGTCTCAAACACCACCATTTCCTCCGTCTTATATAAATCTAGTGTTTGCAAAAGACCAACGAAAAATAGGTCAATTCCAACATAATACCGACTGTTACGAAACTTTCCCGAGATCATTAATAGTTACGCCTCCAACATTTGCATCGCCCAATCATCGGTAACGTCAGCACATCAGTAAAAGAAGGCAAGTCACTGAAGGGACACGGTTAGCTGCACTGATGATGGTGAATGATGGAGAAATAACTGCACTGATGATGGCCAATGATTTACAGATCTTGAGAATCACTGACAAACAGCTGAACTTGTGTGGTAAGCACTCCCTCAGCATTGTAACTTTACACAGAGCACATGCATCACAGTAATGAGACTAAAATGTCGGCGATTCAAAACGGCAGATTCAACAAACCGCATATTAAAAGCGGCTAGAGCTCCTAATTAAATATATATTTTTTATCCATGTGCGAGCTATAGAGATGAGCAGCTCTGTGAAACAGCCAATCAGAGCAGAGCTCATTAATATTCATGAAGCTTTCAAATAAGGCAATAACAGAGCATTTCATTCTAGGGACAAATCCTAGGATTGTAAATGGTCCTGTAAAACCATTTCTGGAGATTTGTTGCCCTTTCCTATGCCATATACCTTCTATGTAGATATCAGAGAACAATTAAAAATATTCTATGCATTCTATGGCACCTTTAAAAGAAGATGGTTATTTAATGGTTCTTTGCCCAAACGAGTTACCAATATAGAAGAAAAGTCATTGTACATTGAAAAATTGCTCATACTTTTCTATTGTTTGTTCTGAATCAAAATCATCTATACTTTTGCATCATAATTTGCATTGTTTATTTTTATTTGTAACAGAATATGTGAACTGCTCTGGGGTGCGTTTCCCAAAAGCATCGTTAGCCAACTATGGTCGCAAGTTCCGTCGTTACCAACATAGTTCAACGATTGGGTGTTTCCCAACACCATAGTTCAAACGAACATTTGCAAACAGCGTCACAAACTTATTTGGTTGGAACTACAGCTCTTGACCTGTGGTTAGAAGCATCGTTGCTTCTTAGTAACACATGTGGGCTAAATAAATTATGTTCTTGGTCACAGTTTGCAAGCTAACACGCAGTACAATCTATATCCTCAATTTTATCTAAAAATAAATGCGTTTTACTCTATGTATTTTTGTGCGTCCTTTATAAGCGTTGTTTATGAATAGTGTGCATGTGCACAAATGCCTGAGGGAACCCCGGAGTATGACGTAAGAGAGAACGTGCAATGAATCAAACATCAAATAAAGCGAAATGACAGGGAACAAAAATAGTAAATTAGTCATTAGGTGCCATGTTCAATATAGCTGCATTTTTGAGAGACCCTAATCAGTTAAATAGCAGAAGTTATTACTCGGTGACGTTATTAACAACGGCCCTAAGTTGTTGAACTAATGTAGTTCAAACGACTGAGATGCGACCATGTTCGGGAAACACTCGTGACTAGCTAGTTCGTTTCCACAACGATGCATCGTACTATGGAGGTTAATCTGCGAGTTATGTCGTTATGGGAAACGCACCCCTGTTTAGTTAGGGTTAATGGTTATTAAAAGTCCTTTAAAAGCAATTGATATTGAACTGAATTTTGTAAACCTGAAAAATAAAAAGTTTTGTCTGGTACTGTTGAAAGACATTTTCAAAAAAATTTAACTTTTGCCTGTTGTTTTCATACAACTATGTTTAGATTTCAGTGCAGTATTATATATATATATATATATATTTTTTTTTTTAAATCAATAGCCCATTGTAAATATGAGAAGCTGGCTTTAATTATAGCTATTATTTTTTTGCGAATTATGACAAAAACAATGTCACTTTTACTACTTTTAAACCTACCAGGAACACCGACTGCCTCTGCCACTTTGCGCCATGCTTCGTTTTTCATTGTTGTGTCTCTATATGAATACAGAGATGTATCATACAGTACCGCGAAAGAAGACACAGCGACAATCAGCTTCTCTTCCATTGAGCTGCTTAGAAATTAACCATCGTGCATTGTGCATTTATCACATGTGCATTTTAAAATGGCTGCTTTGAAGAAATTATCAATAAATAAACACAGGCATAAACATGGTTTCGCAGTAGAAGAAAAGTTTATTAAAATATGTTTGTGTAAACTTACAGTGTGAAGGAAAGTGTGAAGGAATACATACATACAGAATATACAGTGACAGTTTCATACAGCTTTGCTCACCCATCCATAGCAAATAATGAAAGCACCCAAAGTACATTTACTTTTGCGTGACTTTTGCAAGAAACCATACAGACGGGCTGCTAAGTTTTAAGCACTTTCCAACCTGTTACATTTCTGATGTAGCAGGACAGGTTGCACGACCCACCAACAATCGCACTAAGCAGCTTTTTTTCCCCCAAAACATGATGGAAGACTCTGTGCCCCAACCTCAGAAAATATAACGCTGGCAGACATCAAGCAATTACAAGTTGATTTGAACTGGGTGAAGAACCTTAGGTCCCCATTAGCACTACAAGAACAACCAAGTAGTGACAGAATGACCGCAAGACATCCGATCAGGGGGACATCTGAAAGATACTCGTTAGATGACAGGTTCCACCAAAAAAATCAAAAACGTCCAGAAGAGAAGTTGAGAAGCCTCAACATCTGCCCCACCTTAAGAACAGAAGTGAACTCGGCAGTAGCAGAGCAGTTCAATCGTAAACTTTCGGCTGTACGGTATTCATTGTGCCAAATGAATGGAGCGCACTTCAAACAGACTCTAAGGGTTTTGATCGATCTGCATAATGACAAGATCAACCAGACATTCAAGGCTGAAATTCAGGTCATGTGCAACACAGAGTTGTCTGTTGGGTTGCACGGGATGCTAGGACTGTACTCTGCTGGTAGGTTCTGTCAACATATCATATTACTAATTAATATCATTGTTTAAATTGTGGAACCGATGCAATTATAAAAAGACCAAATTTTGATGTGAAACTTGCAATGTTAAATCAACCAAACTGTTTTTATAACATCTTTTTTTTTTTTTTTTTTTTTTTTAGATGGACAGAAACCTCTCCAGCCTACTTCTGGTTGCAAACTGAACATCCCACCTGACCAAGCTGATGGGGACCTAACTGAACTGGTGGACCTGCTCAGCCAAGCATCATGAAGTTGTTTTGATTGACTGAAACAAGATATTTTTTCAATAACCTTTTTAATGTTCACAATTCTTTAAATGTAAGTCTATTTGCATATAATTTTTAAGTTGTAATATGCCCAGTGTTTAATTAGGCTAATGGTGTTTTAATGCAAAATGATCACTGTATTTATGTTTTAGTAATGTTTTGGAGGTCCTGCTACATTTTTATAAATGTATTCCTTTATATTTGTAATGATTTTTACACATTGGTTTACTTAAAATTGTTTAAAAATATGTAAATTGGTTTACTTAAAACATGTGTGTAGTGGAAGATTGCTGCCATCTAAAATTTGAAATGTCAAAATTAAAATGACATGTAATGTTCACTAGATGGTATAGATATTTATCAACTCATTGTGTATATATATATATATATATATATATATATTTACATATACTGTGTGTGTGTGTGTGTGTGTGTGTGTGTGTGTGTGTGTGTGTGTGTGTGTGTGTGTGTGTATGTGTATATGTATATGTATGTATATATATATATATATATATATATATATATATATATATATATATTAGGGCCGGGACTCGATTAAAAAATTTAATCTAATTAATTAGAGGCTTTGTAATTAATTAATCGAAATTAATCGCATTTTAATCGCATATAAATATTTGACCTGAGAACAGTGAGAAGTAAGTTTTTTATATGGATTTTTAGTATACCATTGAATAATGACTGAATACATAAGCTTAAGCAACAAAATATTGTTTATTTTTGTTCAACCAAGTCCAACAGACCAGTGCAATATTGCCATTAAGTGTAGCAATAGGCTCGATGTCCTGCGGTGATATGCAAATTCCTTGTTGCATAGCTTGCACACAACCATGCTCTTATCGACGCTTTCATCCATTCCTTTTTTATAACAAAATTTCCCATCCACAGGGCCAACCAAAGCGGTCCCATCAGCTTTTTTGTCCATGTTCACTGTGGTTTGTTTTGCTGCGTCCCAATTCGCCTACTTATACTATGCCCTATAAGTATGTACTCTTTTTGTGAAGAAAAGTACATACTTTTGAGTGTGTAGCAGAATAGTAGGCAAGCTTTGGGACATACTTCGTCATAACTGCTTCTTTAAGGGACCCTCTGTTGCTTAGTTACCTGAATCCTGTCACTGTTTAAACTGCCCTGTCAATCATCACAGTTAACATCACTCAATCACTCAAACCCCTTTCTCTACCTGTCCGTTGGTCGCGCATATCCTCCATGTTTGTAGTTTTTTAACACTTTTTATGCGTGTTTGTAGTTCTAATCGAATCTTCGTTCACGGCGCAGTGTGTTGTGGGCAATATTAGCCGTTAGAGTGTGCATTGATCGTTAAGTAGTAGACCATCCGGGAATCTTTGGAATACTTTTTTAAAACATACTACGATTTGGGACATACAATACTATTTAGGACGGACGCAGCTTGTCTGAACGCTAGTTGGTGCTCCAGTATAATCGGTCCGCCGAATCTCATCCAGTGAGAAACGTTCCGCGGTGCAAAACTAAGTGCGATTAAAATGCGTTAAAAAATTTTAACGCGTTATTTTTGTGTAATTAATTAATCTAAATTAACGTGTTAAAGTCCCGGCCCTAATATATATATATTATGAATGCCAAAGGCATTCAGAATGTGTTTGCTACCCAAGTAATGACTAAAAGTAAGTCTTTGAGAACAGGTTTCTCAAGCCAGGTGGCGCATTAGATCAGGGGCTCATCTCGTGAAAGTAGAAAAAATAAAATCTTCAAATACAAGAGTTGATGGGAAATAGTGAAATGAAATTGAAGTAATGAAATTAATGAAATTATTGAAAGAATTAAATTAAATACAAATATAAATAGACAATTCTCCCAATTGTATTAAAAAAATTAATAATCAACAGGTAATTCATAATAGTGACACCTGGTGGTAGTTTGTGGTATAACACAATTGTGATGTCCCCACCAGAATAGAAAAACCTGACAGAAATTAAGCTTTCTAAACTTGAGAATTTTTTTTTTTTTTGTATCTTTTTATGAACATTTCAACAAACAACATACAAGAAACAAACAATGCCCATCTTTTACAATGCTAATGAGAAGGAAAGAAAAAAAATGCATTATTGCATACCAAAACTCAAAATATTGCTTAAAGAGACATCAATATAATTCAAGTATGGAGTTCAAAAAAGCCTCAGTAGACATATGAATAAGACAAGATAAAAATTACAAGGGAATCATTTCCTTAATGATTTTGTGCCATCCTTTCAAAGAAGGGGGTTTGTCACTGATCCAAGTTAACAAAATGTTTTTTTCTATCAGCGAAGGCTAGAATATCAAATAAACGTCTGTTGAATTTGTTCCGCAAGTGTCCAACTGGAAGACCTAAAATCAAAGACAAAGGGTCCAACTGTAGCTCAAGTCCAAACATACGGCTCATACAAACAATAACTTTTGACCAATAAGCTCTAATTACAGGACAGTTCCATAATAACTGGGTATAATCTCCCACCTCCACCTTACATTTAACACATAACGGTGAATTGCTTGAATCAAACTTGCTTTTCAGAAGGGGTGTGATATGTAATCTATGCACAATCCTAAAGGAAAGGAGGAAAGGAAAGGAGGTGAAGTGAGGCCAAGTATGGTGACCCATACTAGGAATTTGTGCTCTGCATTTAACCCATCCAAGTGCACACACACAGTAGTGAACACACACACACCGTGAACACACACCCGGAGCAGTGGGCAGCCATTGCTGCGGCGCCCGGGGAGCAGTTGGGGGAACGGTGCCTTGCTCAAGGGACTCACCTCAGCCATGGTATTGAGGGTGGAGAGAGTGCTGTACATTCACTCCCCCCACCTACAATCCTGAGACTCGAACCTGCAACCTTGGGTTACAAGTCCGACTCTCTAACCATTAAGCCACGGCTGCCCCCGAATCTAAACTGAATAGCTTTGGCCCTATTGCAAATAGAGATCGTATTTGCCGACTCCAGACCATTTCCCATTCCAACTCTGTAATGGTCAATAGAAGCTCCCCCTCCCGTAAACTTCTAAGTTCCTGGGTGCTCACCACTTCATATGAGCAAAGAGTGTTATAAAAAAAAGATATTTTCTTACACGACGGGGGGTTCAGCAAAATCTTCGGTAACACTTTCTATGAAGCCCCTATTTATAACACATTATAAGGGTATTTCTAAGGCATTATAATAAATGCATAATGCATTATAAGAAACCTTATAATATGTTATACCATCTCATGAATAATCATAACAACAATTATAGTACATTATAATACTTGAGTATTTGAGGTTATAACTTTTAAGATTATGATAATTTATAACACACAATGAACGGCATATTAAATCTTCTTAATTTAGAAGGGACTATATCATATTACATTAATTTTTTTTACATTATATTACGTTTTAATTTGATGGTCCCCTAAGTCTATTGACTATATGTTTAAACTTTCTAACTACATGCCAACTAACACTCCCTAGAGTATTAGTAGACTTAGGTTATAGTTGGGCTAGGTAGAATGTATTTGCAAAGTTACTTATAATATAACATAATAGTTTGTCTTTCAGGGAAACATCGAAATTTAGTGTTGGCACATATTCAGCATAATAATAATTACTGCTAGCTGACATGCAGTTGCAGCGTTACTTATCAAAAGCTGTCTGAAGGGTACCATCAAAATCATCAAACTGTTCATATTACACATTTATCTAAACTGATACCTGATCTTAGGGTTCTTTGGGAAATATTATTATAATTACTTATAAGTGGTCTTTGTATGCTTTAAGTAAAGTGACATGAGAAACATGGCAAGATATGAGACTTAGATAATATGTTATAACTATGAGGAGGTAATCATTCTCTTAAAAGCTATAACCACAAATAAGTAAAACATTATAATACATTAAAACTGTTCTTATGAATACTCATGAGATGATATAACATATTATAAGGTTTTTTATAATGCATTATGCATCCATTATAATGCCTTAAGAATACCCTTATAATGTATTATAAATATGGGCTTCATAGAAAGTGTTACCAAATCTTCTCTATAACTGACATGGAGGAGTTAATAATAAGAGTAGTATTTTTAAAAATATAATCCCTAATTTGAAGAAATCTAAAGAAATCGAATCTGGGCAATTTATATTTTATAACCAAATCTTCAAAAGCCATTAAACAACCTTCAACAAATAAATCACCAAGTCTATGTATCCCATAAGAGTTCCAAGTTTTAAAACCAGAGTCTGAGAGACTAGGCAAAAACTCTGGGTTATTACAAATGGGTGTTAGAGGAGAAGACAAGTCAGCCCTTCCCTCTATTTTCCGTATAATAGACCAGGCCTTCCACGTATTACATACAATCCTGTTATTACATAATGTCTTAATTACTTTGAGACTTCTAACAAATAGTACATTTTTAAGAGGGCAAAGTGACTGTGAGGCCTCTAAATCAAACCAAGTAGATTTAGGATCCTCTTTAAGCCATTCGGCTACAAATTCAGTTGACAGGCCAAACTTGAGAATTTTGAATAATAAATGTATTTATTTTGGATCAATAATTCCTCTTGACACATCTGACTTAAAATTATGGCTTTACTGTATTTACAAAGTGCTGTCCCCACATGTGTGTGTGTGAGAGAGAGAGAGAGAGAGAGAGAGAGAGAGAGAGAGTTTGAGAGAGAGAGATGAGTGATTGTGTGTGGTCCCGTTTGCGCAAGTGTGTAGGACTGCTTGTGTATGGGTATACAGTGTATATGGGTCGTACAGTGGCATCTCCGTCTGTAATCTTCGACCCGCATGTTTTACCACTGTAAACCCAAATGCTCAAAATAATTAAAATTATTGAGTAGCATAAACTTAATTTTCTGAAACAGTTCTACTAACCTAAATATTTTGAGTTTATTTGACTTTTTATATTTTTTGAGTGAATTAAACTGATTATTTTTAATTAACTGAAACTATTTGCTCATTAAGTAAGTTCCACTTAGGTATATAATTTAACTGTACTTATTTCTTGTTGTTTCAACATATTGTGTGTGTGTGTGTGTGTGTGTGTGTGTGTGTGTGTGTGTGTGTGTGTGTGTGTGTGTGTGTGTGTGTGTGTGTGTGTGTGTGTGTGTGTGTGTGTGTGTGTGTGTGTGTGAGTGTGTGTGTGTGTGTGTGTGTGTGTGTGTGTGTGTGTGTGTGTGTGTAAGAGGGAGAATGAGTCTCTCTTTTGGATTTTTGGATTTATGACTTGAGTTTATTTCAATGAATGCAGTCTTACCATTTAATTTCTCTCTATGTGTGTGTGTGAGGGAGAGAAATACATTTTGATTTATTTTCTTTAATTTATTCCCCCACCCCCCCATATTTTATTACAGTTTACTCTGTTGCAGTCTTATCAGCACATTTCTGTATGTGTGTGTGTGTGTGTGTGTGTGTGTAACAATTTTGCAGAATGTTCAAGATGAATGGTAAAAATAAAAACATGAAAAAATGAAAAAGATTGAAAAAAGGTGAATCACATGAATTTCTCTGAATCATATCTGAATATGATTTTACCTAATGCCTCAGATGTGTCTGCAATGTCTTCATTACTGGTGAGGTCATCCATGTTCTGTCCTTTCACTCAACAAGTCTTTCACAGATTGATCAAGCTTAAAAAAATAATAATTTGTGTCAGTGGGGTGTACAAACATTCATCCATCCATCTATCAACCAAGTACTAACAAAACAGTTTTATAACAATTTCATGGTTAGTTGCCCCAAAAATTAACATTCTGTTAATAATTACTCACCCTCATGTCATTCCAAACCCCTAAGACCTTTGTTCGTCTTTCGAACACAAGATATTTTTGAATTTCAAAATCCAAGAGCTCTCTGACCCTCCATAGACAACAAGGGTACTACCATGGTAAAGGCTCAGAAAGTATCCAAGAACATTGCCATCATCCATGTGACATTAGTGATTTAATCGTAAATTTGTGAAGTTACAAGAATACTTTCTGTGCACAAAGAAAACAAAAATGACGACTTTAATATTCTCCAAAATGGCACTAGGCTAACGCAAAAGAGAAGAATTCTTAAATAATGTTATTTTTGTTTTCTTTGCCACTAGGCTTGGGTTTAAGAAGTTTTGTGAATTGATTTAATGTTGTGGCTCTGATCTTCACCTCTTCCACTGAAAATATACAATATATATATGCTAACTTGGTCCTCTGGAATACTGATAAACAGTGTGTTATTAAAGCGATAGTTCACCCAGAAATGAAAATGTGATGTTTAACTGCTAACCGCCCGGAGTCTATTTTTAGATGTCAAATAGATGTATGTTAGATGTCTTTAAGATGTTTAGAATGTATGTAAAAACTGACGTCTGCCAGATGTTTTTAGACAGCGGATGCTTTCCAGATCAAGAGATCTTTAACAGACATCTTGCAGACGTGTGTGTGCCATCTGGGATAATGGCAGTCAATGGGTCTCATGGCTTTGAGAGTCAAAAAACATGCACAGACTAAATCAAAAACATGCTCTGGCGTAATAGTTTCTGTCTCGTGTATAGGACACTTATTTGTTTACACATTGCAGAGAGATTGTGGTTACAACAGCTAATCATAATGGTAATTACCATGAAGTCATGAATGAAAGACTTTGAGCTTGTGTTAGTTCCTGATATTTCATGAGATTCACACTTGCCATAAAGTGTTACCATGTTTTGAATGTGTATTTTATTTTTTTTATTTTTAAAGATCATTGCATGAAGGACAAATCTCACAGCAGGAGGGAAGAGTATGAACAACCTGGTAAAAGCACTCAATAATATAAAGAACACTGTACTAGTTAACTCTGTAGATCAATCATTTTAGCTGGTTTTATAGTTAAGGCGAGACACTACAGGTGAATAGGGTAAAATTTTTAGCTAGCAGATATCACCATGAAACTTTCCCAGTTGATTACCTACATTAAGATGAGAAAAAAATGTATTACAAAGTTTCTGTAATTTTATGTTTAAATATGCAAATTAGGCATTATCTAATTAAATATGCGCTAATTTGCCTATATTTTAAAAAACGAAATCTCAGAATTGGATAAAGCCAGGTTCAAAATTATTTTTTCATTGTGTTCACATATTAGATGGGGAAAAAATTACAGAGGGATTTATGGATATCTACTTTTGTTATCCTGTAAATCAGAATATACTGTCAATAGCCTTAAAAAATGTATTTTCGCCATGTTTTTTTGAATAAAATGTTATATAAATCAGGCTAGGAATAATATATTTACAAATCCCTCTGTAATTGTCTTCATAATATAACTAGGTACAAGACTGGAAAGTTTGGTGTATATAGGTGCTACTGAAGTGGAGATTTCGGACTTGGAGTATGAGAGAAAAGTCATTTTGAGAAAATGGGCTTTAAAGATTTATATTGTAAAAATTCCACACATTTTTATATGAAAACATTGCTAACAAGCAAAACAACTGGCCAAGTAATTATTTATAACAATTTAAACTGAATAAAACAACATTGCCAAATAAGACCTTCAACTAACCACAGAGAACCACAAATACATGAACAAGCAGCCACTGTCGTGTAGAGTGCACTTTATTTATAGATTGGCTTATATCTAAACCACCCTGGTTTCCCATCGACAGTTTACGTTCAGATGCGCTTCCCGAGGGCATTTCACTGGGTAATACATTACTAATTTTCCTTTTCCCCCTTGCAAGTGACAACTGCTGTACTCTTTTCGATGATTGACGCGAACTTATATTTTCATTCATTCACTCAAAGATACCGCGGAAAGCTAAACCAAACAAGGAAGCGTCAAAGCATACCATGTGACGATTATCTTCAGCCAATGAGATTGCGCCTTTAGAGTTAAATCCCCTCTTTTACTTTCACGATTGGTTGCTGATAAAAAGGAAATAACCATATTTGGATCCGACAGCATTGTACAGAAGAGAGAGAGCTTTCCATCAGTGTACGTGATGAATGGGTACAGGCAGAGATCGCGGAGCAGCATGTTGATTTAGAACGCCAACTTTTGTTGAATTTATGAGAAATCTACAGACGCAAACAGACAAAGTGCAGTAAAATAAAGACCTAAATGTGTATTTCGGACTTTTTTTCACCACAAGTCTAAAAGAAGACATGTTATTGAAGACAAATATCCAAAAATCTCAAAATTGACCAATTAAAAAAAAAACGATGTTTTTGCCTGCCGTGTCTCGCCTTAAGGAGGATTTTTTGCTAAAGATTTACAGTTTCCACTCAAATGTGTAGAATAATTTATGAAATGTTGGAGCATGTTCCATCAGAACCTTTATTCTGAGCCATACTATTCATACCACAGGAATGAAGAAAGCTAGGCGGCCTGTTGTGAACCCTCCAGGCCCCTCAGATGGTATGAGCATCTACCTCACTCAGCCAACATATCTATTAAGGTTTGATTCAATTCATGCAGACCATGCAATACTACTGTTTGTTATAGTGTTTTATTTGTCTATTCACAGATATTGAGACTTCCTTTGGAGGCTCATCTCAAGGTAAGATGAGAATAAAATGTTTTTAACTACTAATCTATATAGGCCTGTCATGATAACTTTTTGTTGGTCGATATATTGCCCCTTAAAATAATTGCTATGATTGTCATTTTAAGACCATTCTATGCCAGTGAATGTAAAATAATATAACAGCATAATAATACAAGAAGGCCACACACTTTCAATTGATAAACAAACATTTAATTCATAAATTATTTAGATCATGAAAACTAAGTGTCCAAATATTAGATACCTTAAAAAGCATGAATAATAGTAAAAAAATAGAAAAAAAGACAAATGGACAAAGAACTGTTATGGAGATTTTTCCATCTACAGATTTTTCCCTCTTTTTTTTCTCTGAAAAGTAAGATAAACACTATTGCTGAGAAACACACCCTATTTAAAAAAAAAAAAAATTTATTGTGTTTTTTATGTAAATATAAATGATGTATTGCATTGCCAAAAATCGAGATCATGTACATTTATTGTGCGATAAATCGATATATTGATTATCGTGACAGGGAGGGATGCAGCGAATATAGATTTTGGTTGTACGATTATACAGTAATTCATTTCAAAACACTATTAGTTAAAAAAATCACATGAAAACTCCTTATATTTTAAAGTGTTATTTATTGCTGCTCAGTAACCAAATAATACAGCATAAAAAATAGTAAAAAACAAATAATAGTCCATTTCCAGTCCAGTAATAATTTTACACTGAAAATATATAATAGAATAATGAATAAATAAATAAATAAAAATAAGAATAAATAAAAAAATATATATTATTTTTTCTAAATTAAATCTTAGCTACATATTAGCTAAGTTTTTCCTATTAAAGAGGACAAATGTAGTTAAAGGCACTTTAAGTTGTGATCAACTATATTACAAAATTGTTTGGTATTTTCATTTATTTTTATTTTTATTTTTATTTTTTTTTGGACCAGAGTAGAAACATTGAAAATAAAAAAGCTCTAACTGGCTTTTGACTTTAACAATATAGCCTCCTTTTGAAAATGAATAATGCAGTACAGTGAAAATAAATAAAAAGAAACCACATTTCTGGTATTGAATATTAGCAAGCTATACATATCATTTTGGAACAAAACAAGGAGTCAAAAGCTGCAGGACCCACATACAACAGGGTCCTCAAATTGCACACTTATCTTCAGTCCTTTCAGTTCATATTATAGTGCAGAAATGTAAGCATGTTCACATTCTCAGTGCTCAGTCCTGACCTCTGAACTTTAAGCTAGCGCACAGTTGGAAAAACTTTTAGTTGCAGCAGTTTTATTCCGTGCAGAAGAAACGCTGTGTTGAGAAGCCTTAACGATTAATTAACCGTGACGAATTAAAGCATGCTTAATAGTGAAATCAGTTTATCATAGCATCCCTAGTGACAGGCCTAAATCTATATTAGGAAATAAGTAACCATGAAGTCAGGTCTTCAATTTCATTCTTTTATTTACAATTTGATATATGAGGAATGTAACATTGGGCCAACAGTTAAAACCAAATTTACAAGGATAGTAACACTACAAAAAACTTAATAAATAGCTCCAATTACTAAAACAAATATGTTTTAATGAAAACAGCAGCCCGTCATTTTTTACTCTTACGGATTAGTGACCTATACAACAAGACTTGACTAAAGACAAGGGTTGGTAAGAGTGTGGCTGGTTGGGAGAAGAGCTCTGGCCGTCATAGTGTTCACCCCAGGGTTCAGGAACCTGTTTTCCTCTTTTGTAGGGAATCACGAAAATTCAACAGAAAAAAATCTGGAGGATGCCAAAAGAAAGCAGAAAAAAGCCTGGTCTCCAACAGAAATTGCAGCAGTGAAGAGGCATTTCCAAGACCACATAACAAGTGGTAAACTAGCCACTAAAATCGAATGCCAGCAGTGCAAGAATGCTGAGCATCCAGCTTTGTCAACTCGTACACTGCAAAACATTAGGGATTTCGTCAGAAATCGTGGCTTAATCCTAAAAAAGAAACAGCCTCAGTAGGTGTTTGTTTATATGGAAGCAGAATATTCTTCTGCTGTTGAAGTTTGTTGTTAGATTTAATATGCTTTCAGCAATATTTAGTTTAATTGTTATGCTTAGGAACTAGGGATGCACCGATACGAATCGGCCGATCATGCTTGCGCGTTTTGTCAGTAAAGCCGGTTCTGTAATCAGTGGTAAATGCCATCAGGTGCGTGATTTCACGTTGAGCCGTATATACTACACACAGCCGTTGTTCACTGACGAGCTGCGCAAATCAATGTTCATTATCAGTGTGAATGTGCGCAGCTCGTCAGTGAACAACGGCTGTGTGTAGTATATACGGCTCAACGTGAAATCACGCACCTGATGGCATTTACCGCTGATTACAGAACCGGCTTTACTGACAAAACGCGCAAGCATGATCGGCCGATTCGTATCGGTGCATCCCTATTAGGAACAGTTGAAATGTTAAAGTTCTCCTCTTACACTTGCAGTAAGAGCATTTGTTTTTTTTCATTACAAACGGTACACAAAAAATGTAAATGTAATGTAAAATATTAAGAGCAACTACAGTAATGTTGCTGTAAAAAGAACAAATTAAACTTTGCTCTTTGTTCACAGACTGTGCATACTGTTATATGTCTGAACCGCTTGTTTGAATGTTGTTTCTTTGCTTAAATATGATCACCCACTCTGGGTTTTTCTGCAAACAACCGGCTAGATATTCATTGTGTCTAGATAGATGGACAGAGAGACAGACAGACAGACAGACAATCCCTTATGTCACTCCCAAATAGTACATCCTTGAATACACACTATAAAAGGTAAGGTAGCATATTTACAGCTCTATACAAAAATATTTTACATACTTGCACAATGCGTGCACCATGTGCTGAGTCTGATCATTGGTCCTCATATATCAGGTATGTCCCTTTAATACAGTTTTTAATATTGTGTATGTGTTAAACCATTAGTCCTTATATATCAGGTATGTCTCTCTTATACACAGTATTTACTATTGTGTATGTGTTAAACAATTAGTCATTATACACAATAGTAAAAACTGTGTATTAAAGGGACATACCTGATATACAGGTCCTTCTCAAATAATTTGCATATTTTGATAAAGTTCATTATTTTCTGTAATGTACTGCTAAACATTAGACTTTCAACATTTCACGTTCAAGCCTTTTATTGTTTTAATATTGATGATTTTGGCATACAGCTCATGAAAACCCAAAATTCCTATCTCAAAAAAATTAGCATATTTATCCGACCAATAAAAGAAAAGTGTTTTTAATACAAAAAAAGTCAACCTTCAAATAATTATGTTCAGTTATGCACTCAATACTTGGTCGGGAATCCTTTTGCAGAAATGACTGCTTCAATGCGGCGTGGCATGGAGGCAATCAGCCTGTGGCACTGCTGAGGTGTTATGGAGGCCCAGGATGCTTCGATAGCGGCCTTAAGCTCATCCAGAGTGTTGGGTCTTGCGTCTCTCAACTTTCTCTTCACAATATCCCACAGATTCTCTATGGGGTTCAGGTCAGGAGAGTTGGCAGGCCAATTGAGCACAGTAATACCATAGTCAGTAAACCATTTACCAGTGGTTTTGTCACTGTGAGCAGGTGCCAGGTCGTGCTGAAAAATGAAATCTTCATCTCCATAAAGCTTTTCAGCAGATGGAAGCATGAAGTTCTCCAAAATCTCCTGATAGCTAGCTGCATTGACCCTGCCCTTGATAAAACACAGTGGACCCCAGACCATCACTGATTGTGGATACTTGACACTGGACTTCAGGCATTTTGGCATTTCCCTTTCCCCAGTCTTCCTCCAGACTCTGGCACCTTGATTTCCGAATGACATGCAAAATTTGAGCAACAGTCCAGTGCTGCTTCTGTGTAGCCCAGGTCAGGCGCTTCTGCCGCTGTTTCTGGTTCAAAAGTGGCTTGACCTGGGAAATGCGGCACCTGTAGCCCATTTCCTGCACACGCCTGTACACGGTGCCAAAACCACTGGTAAATGGTTTACTGACCATGGTATTACTGTGCTCAACTGTGCATAACTGAACATAATTATTTGAAGGTTGACTTTTTTTTGTATTAAAAACACTTTTCTTTTATTGGTTAGATGAAGTATGATAATTTTATGAGATAGGAATTTTGGGTTTTCATGAGCTGTATGACAAAATCATCAATATTAAAACAATAAAAGACTTGAACTACTTCAGTTGTGTGTAATGAATCTAAAATATATGAAAGTCTAATGTTTATCAGTACATTACAGAAAATAATGAACTTTATCACAATATGCAATTTTTTTTAGAAGGACCTGTATTATAAACTGTGTATTAAAGGGACATACCTGATATATGTGTTAAACCATTAGTCCTTATATATCAGGTATGTCCCTTTAATACACAGTCTTTAATATTGTGTGTGTGTGTGTTATACCATAGGTCCTCATATATCAGGTATGTCCCTTTTATACACAGTTTTTACTATTGTGTATGTGTTAAACCATTAGTCCTTATATATCAGGTATGTCCCTTTAATACACAGTCTTTAATATTGTGTGTGTGTGTTAAACCATAGGTCCTCATATATCAGGTATGTCCCTTTAATACACTCAAATGACACTTTCGTGTGTTGTATAGCTAGTGTCCTCAGAAATCACATTAGTCTTTATGATAACGTTTTGTGTCATAGGCGGGGCTTGTGTATCAAATTATAAATTGTCCTCATAATTGTGTATATTTTCAGGTTGTTACATTATAGATTGTGTTTTGTGTAAACAAACTTTGAAGTGAAATATGTGTTGTATGGGTCAAAATAGATTTTTTGATCTTCACCACATCTCTGTACAGCAAGTGGAAAGGGGTGTCCCCCTAATACACCAAAACACCTGTTTGGGCTGCAGTGTCCTGGTAATTCACAAAAACCAGTATGTGTGTGTGTGTGTGTGTGTGTGTGTGTGTGTGTGTGTGTGTGTGTGTGTGTGTGTGTGTGTGTGTGTGTTTGTTTTTGTGACATATCAGGACAGAAATTGGTGTAATAACATGGGTATGACATAGGTATTACAAGGAGAGGGTGACTTATGAGGACATTGCCCATGTCCCCACTTTTCAAAAGGCTTATAAATCATACAGAATACGTTTTTTTGAGAATGTAAAGATATGCACAGTCTCCTGTGAGGGCTAGGTTTAGGTGTAGGGAAGGTGTAGGGTGATAGCAAATATCGTTTGTACAGTATAAAAACCATTACGTCTATGGAATGTCCCCACAATTCACAAAAACAAACGTGTGTGTGTGTGTGTGAATGAGAGAGAGAGAGGGGATTGTGTTTGTTTGTGTGTGTGAGAGTGTTTGTGGACGTTTTATTTTAATAAAATGCTACCATATCTTTTGACAGACATGTATGTAACTGTTGCAGAACCCGCCCTAGGAGTCCACTCAACAGATGAGAATAGTCTTTTTTTTCAATGAAGAAAGAGAGAGACAAGAGAGAAGAGAGAGTTTGCCTTCAGTTTAGCAGTCTTCTTTGTTGACTGAAGACACGCCGTAGTCGCCATGTCTACTCTTCTCTCAACTGCCACTTAGTATTTTCAAAATGCAACTTTGTTTTCCTTTATATAAACATTCATGACAATTTATAAGTTATATAAATACATTGAAATGATCATATGTAAATCATAAATACAATATATATACAATCAGTTCAATAATTCTGTGACCTGAACACCATGTGGCGGTCACATAACTGATGGTCACTGACGTTTCAGAAGTTTGTTTACATGCGCGCTAACAGCTTTATACTCACCTGGCAAGTTTAAAACCGGAGCGATCTCTCCCCAACTCTTCTCCTTATCAGTACAACTTTGACGAAATATTATAAAGGCAGTCATGTTGTTGCCACATCTCAACAAGACGCTCCTCCATTTCCAAAGTCCAACGAATTTGTTTCGCGTTCGCCATTTTCGAGTGCTGTGACTTCCGTCTCCTCGTAGACTTGTTTCTTATTGGCTATTTTGACAGTACTGACGTAATCGCAGCCCCGATGTGTGAGCTAGCAGATATGGTATAAAGATTTGATCTTTGAACGCCTCACATTACATGATAATCTGTGCCGAACATTGGGGCCGACCGAGGTACTTGACAAAATTTTCCGGTTCAAAACTCCTGTAGTATAAGCCGGGCTTTACGCTGAGGTGGGCGTTTATCTCCCGCGCTTTGCTCACGTGGCTAATTAAAATATGGTCGTAAACGAAGCTGGTGGGCGTGATCGAATTAAAAAAATTAGCTCTGTTCGAATAGACTGGACATTGCGTTGGTTTCATATGGATTACTTTATCACAGAATATTTGTTGTCGATAAAACTTACTTTGTTTAAAAGTATACATATCAAGCTTTCTATAGACATTGCTCACGTCTTTGTGATGTGTATTGGCTTGAGTTATAGTATATTTTAATGACGCGTTTATGAATCAGGATGACAGAGTTTTTTTTTTACAAATAATAATTAGTATATTAGCACAAACAATGTCAAACAATTTAAAAAATGACAATGTAATTAAAGAATTTAAATTTTGTAAACTATCCCTTTAATAAATTTTTTTAATCACTATGATCTTAATCTGTTTTGTTTGCTTCATTTACTATCTTCAGGAAAAAAAAAACTAACTCCTTTAAGGTTTTTCTTCATCAGAAGGACATCTCCTTATAGTCACTCCAGTCCCATCAGGGTCAAGTGTGTAAAGAACCGTAGAAATGCAAAACCCTAAACTTTAAGCTTGAAAATGGTGAAATTAGGCCTGGCAATCAAGAGATCACATACCTTAGTGCACTGTCCACTGGTGGTCAGGTGTACATCACACAGTCCTCTTCGAAGAGGGTGTGACATACTACATAAAAAACTACACGTGTCCTCACGGTATGAGCAGGAACGTCTGTTCAATGGGGCCAAACACGACGACCTACAAAACCGCTCCCCTCACACTGACCTTTGATGCCGAGAAGATGGCCAAAGATGCCCTGATTCCACCATATGTCTTGGTGACTGGGGATGAGCAGGACCACTTTTCAAGAGGGGGCTTCCTTGACTCTGGAAGGAACAGTCGAACATGTGAGTGATTTAAACTCAATTATCAAACACTGTCCAAAACATTATTAATTAATATGTAACAATTGATATTTTAATTTAAAATACCTTTATAGATGCAGGTTGCAAGGATGACAACTGTGAGGGATACAGAAGTCCCCATCTTGGATCTGGAGATCAAAAGCGGCTCCAGAATCCTTGAGGTGGACCAGGCCCTGACCAAGCTCCAAATAAATGATAAAGTCAACATCTGTCACCTCCGTACAAATGCCAAGGCCTTGAAGTTGAATTCAACCATCTACACAACTGTGGAGGTATGCAACATACACAGTGCAGGGCAACTCTGGCCCTCTGTCCTGAAGCATAATCAAATATGCCTGTCTTTAATCTTCAGGAAATCCAAAAGACTCTGGCAAGACTTTTTCAGTTGTGTACATTTACAAACAATTGAAAAATCATTAAAAATAATTGCATTTAAATAAATACACGAAATTCATTTTGAAAAAATGAACAGTTAACAGTATGATGCATGGTTATTTTTTCTACTAACTTTGTCTGTTTCATACTCAAAATACCAATACAATGTTGTTTCTCTATGTATTTCATAGACATCCATTGATTTTTATATCAGGCTACTGATATCAGGGGTTGTCCAAACTCATGCACGGTTTAGCTCCAAACCTAATTAAACACAGCTGAACCAGCTAATCAAGGTCTTACTAGGCACACTAGAATCCTCCAGGACTGTTTGAAGAAATCCTAAAGACTTTGGCAAGATTGTTCAGTTGTGTTTGATTGTCATTTTTGTTATTTTCTCCTAAATTATCATGTGGGATTTTCATTTGGAGAGATAACATAACAACAATGTGAAATCATTGTTATGTTATCTCTCCAAATGAAAATCCCAAAACTTTGTGGTCTCTTACGTTTTTCATGAATGTCCGGTCCACTATATAGTCATTGATCCAGTGAAGTGCAACTAGAATTTGGTAGCACACACTGTGTGGTTATCTTCCCAATGTGAAGCACATCTACTTGGTCCTGCAGCTGACCAGACAGACGCCGCTGTGAAATATCCAGCTGAAGATCCTGAACGTCTTCCAGAGTGCCATGAATTGAACTGGCAGCCAAAAAAACTTCCCTTCACTGAGATTCCTGGGCCTGTTGGTGATGCTGCTGCTCTTGATTCAATAAAACCTTAAGACTTTATTGAGCTGTTAATTTTTTTGTACTAATACAGATCATTGTTGATCAGACCAACCTGTATGCAGATCAGAGTATTCATGCTATGTACAGTACTTTAAAACATGCTAGAATTCATGCATGGAAGCCAGTCACTTCCTGCGGCTGTTTTACTAACTGGTTGATACCAGAAGCCTGAACTCTAAATTTACTGGTTTACAGATTAAATGCTACCCCCTACTTCAGCAAGGTCATGTCTTACATCGGGTTTGAAATCATATAGAGATTTCTTCACTTCAATGATAATACAACAAAGCCAGCCAATGACACTGACAGGCTGAACAAAGTCTGCACAAACATTTGCATTGATGAGGGGATGCTTCTGTGGTGTGGGCGCCTAGCTTTCAAGGTGTACAATCCTCAAAAACCAATCAAATATGGAATAAAATCCTACATCTTGTGTGATTCTGAAACGGGGTACTGTTTAAAAAACATGAAGTCCTATTGTGAAGAAAGTGCTGCCCTGAAAGACATGGTTGTCTCTCTTTTTTATAGCCTAGCAGGTCATGGTTAAAGATTATTTATGGTTCATTTTTACAACTCTACCACTGTGTAAACATCTACTTGATTTGAAAAACCCATTTCTGTGGTTGGAGTATGGCAGAGGCCACCAAGAAAAGAAATGCTAATGAATGGAGATAACAAATTCGATCAAAACATTGGGTACTACTCTTTTGTCAGGAAGTCACACAAATGGACAAAGAAATTTGACATTTCTGTTGCAGATCAGTTTGTCAATGCTTTGTCATTTACAAAGCAAAAAACTCACAAGATAATTGTAAAACTCTCCTCTCTTTCATCCAGTGTTATATGGGTCATTATACGAAAACGTGCCATTTTGTGTCCCTCAGGAAAAAAAAGCTCTGTAAATCTTAATAAACCATTAAACAAATAAAATATTTTATAATTTAGTTTCCATAATATGTCTAATAATATAAGAATAAATTAATTGCTGTTTCTTTTGTTTTTAAAGGATTTTAATCACATTTTTGTGCAAAGCATCTTGCAGAAATGTTGAAAATGGCCTGTCCCTCAGTATGATTTTTCTACTTCTACTTGCTATCGAGGCCAAAAAAGTCAAACTATCATAAAAAAACATATACTTGTATAAAGCCTTAAGTGTCAGTTCATTAGTCATGAATGGATTTTATTCTTAACATGTGTCAAATAAAATAAAAAAACACAATTTAGTCGGGTCCCTAGGTTCTCGTCAACCCTGTTACTTTTTATGAAAACACCTCTTTAAAGATAATGGACTCTTCCAAAAGTTGCATCATTTCCAGGAAGTGACATCATCTGCCTTTCAAGAAGTTGATGGTAGAAGACAAGTAAGTGTTCTCTTCTTTTAATGCATTTTCTTTGAGTTTATGTAATGTCTGAAAGACAGGGACACGCTCATTGTGTCAGCCCTGTTACCAGAAAAGCATACGTTAAAAAGTGATTTGTACATATTTAAAAATTTACATATATAACAACATTTAAGCCTCTCATTAAGGCACATAATGTGGTGTCATTACCTATACCTCATGGCTAGTAATGGCCGCCAATAACATTTTTCGTCAACCCTGTTACCGTCAACCCTGTTACCATTCCAGGATAACAGGGTTGACGAAAGCTTTTGCTTTTGTGTGTCTTACCCATGTTGTATACCCAAGAAGGGTTAAATCAAGGGCAACTGGACTTGGTACTTCATTTGAAGATGTTTTGCCTCTCATCCAAGGGGTTTCTTCAGTTCTAAATGATGGGGAGTGCCAGGTATTTAACCTCTGTGGGGTTGTCACCCCTGAGCCAACCCTTCTTGGATAACTATGACCTGGATGACTGAGAATTTTCATAGACGTACTTTTCTTAGTAATAGTATTTACATAATATACATGTTTTTACAGTTTTTATCCCTAAAAATCATGTTTTTTATTTATTCTACTGATAGGTAGGCTAAAATGTGTTGAGGTTACTGATCTATACTGATGCACACAAGTGCATTGGGTTTTATAAATGTGCTTTATAAACCAAAAGTCATTATTATTTTTATTATGAGAAGTCAATAAATTAACAAGGTTGCTGTTAAAGTGTTTTATGTATTTTTATTTGATTTGATTTTGTTAGGATGCCTCTTTCTGCAGCTGAGAAACAGCGCAGATACAGACAACGTAGAGATGCTGATCCTGAGAGACGAGAAGCATATTTAGAAAAAGAGAGGGCAAAATGGAGAAAGGACAGAGAGACAGGGAAAAAGCGGTCAGTTAGTGAACTAAATGACAGAGAAAGGAGAGCCAAGCGGCGGAACTGGAGAGCAGCACAAGTGAAAAGCAGAACAGCCAAAGCAGCAAGTGCAGCAATCATAGATCAGTGCGTGACGCCACCTCTAAGTCCAGAACCAGGTGTAGAGCCAGCACCAGGGTCCTCAAGGTTAGAGTTAGAGTAAATAGAAGTTAAGGCTTTTGTTCAATGTTTCAATTTTATAAATTTCAATTTAAGGTGTGTGTGTGTGTGTGTGTGTGTGTGTGTGTGTGTGTGTGTGTGTGTGTGTGCATGCATCTCCCTATTTATTTATGATAATTTGATTGTCAATACAAGTATTTCATTAATCAGTGCTTCATTGTGTTGCAGGCAACGTGATCAGGGGCGTTTAAGGTCAAAGAAGGAGAGAAAGAGGCTCCACCATGACCTGGGGAAATTGAGGCAAAGCCTGGAAAAAGAAAAACAAAAGACAAATAAGTACAAAAAAAGATACTTCCGCCTAAAGTATAAAACAACATCCCCTTCTTCTAAAGTCAAACATCAATTGAGCACCGCAGCTGTGCAGTCGCAAGCTCGAAAAACCCTCAAATTTCATTCTGCACTATTGAGGGACATAAAAAGCAAATATACAACTTCATATGATGAACGAGAGAGGCAGATTATCTCCAAATTGGTATCTGGGCAGATTGTGAAAAAGTACCGCATGCAGAAATATGGACAGAGTGCCATTGGTCTTCCAAGAAGAAGGTGGAAGACTTTAGATGGAAATGCACTTTCTTTCTCTCGTAAAGAAAAGCTCCGCATTCCAACACATATAAAATCAAGTATCAGAGCCTTCTTTGACCGGGATGATGTCAGTCGGGTCACCACTGGGAGAAAACAGACAATAACGCGAAACAAAGTAAAAAAACAGAAGAGATTTCTTGTTGATACACTGTTAAACCTTCACAGAAAGTTTCTGTCTGAAAATGCAAACAGAGCTTTGTCCTACACTCTCTTTTGCAGACTTCGTCCCTTCTGGGTTGTACATCCAACCATTCAAGACAGAGATACTTGCATGTGCAAAATCCATGAGAACCTCGGCTTTGTGGTTGACAAGTTGAAGCAACTAAATTTGCTTCCCAACTCAAACCTTGAGAAGCTAATAGAGGAGGTATCTTGCAGCACCAGCAGTAAGGAGTGCATGTATGGAGAGTGTCCCAAATGCAAACTGAAAAGCTTCCCACTGGATACTGTTACCAATGCATCAATGCGTATAACATACACACAGTGGGTACTGGAGGAGAAAGAGAAGAACAGAATACCACAAGAAAATGAGGCTGTGTCATTCAAAGTGACAGCAAAAAAACAAATCGAAAGCTCTTTAGACGAACTCATTGAGCATTTCACGTGCCTGCTGCATAAGTTCAAGAAGCATGTGTTCAACATCAAGCAGCAGTTCTCATTCTCCAGAGAACTAAAGAGAAGTCTGTCCTCACATGAATGCATTATACATGTGGACTTCTCGGAAAACTACTCGTGCAAATACAGTGCTGAGATCCAGGCTGTACATTTCGGTGCCTCACACCAACAGGCAACAATGCACACAGGTGTGTTATATGTTGGTGACAATGCTAGCCCTCTCTGCTTCTGCACCATCTCTCAATCCAAGCAAAAAGGTCCCCCAGCAATCTGGCAACATCTTGAACCAGTACTGGACTACATACAAGCCCATCATCCATCTGTGTCTGTGGTCCACTTCTTCAGTGATGGCCCTTGTACTCAGTACAGGCAGAAATGTAATTTCTTCCTGTTCAGTACTGAGTTGAGCAAGAGGGGCTTTGAGAGTGGCACCTGGAATTTCTTTGAAGCGAGCCACGGCAAGGGTGCTCCTGATGGTGTTGGGGGAGTGTTAAAAAGATTGGCAGATCAGCTTGTGAGTCAAGGGCGTGACATCCCTGATGCCATCACACTCTACCGAGCTCTACTGACCACTGGCACCACAGTGAAGCTCTTTTATGTGGAAACCGAGAATATTGTGGATGCATACCGTAACATTCCAGCAAACATCCCATCGGTCCCTGGGACAATGCGAATACACCAAGTGGTCACCAACAGAAAAGGCCACTTGATCTCCAGAGACGTCAGCTGTCTGTGTGCTACACTGAATAACCTGTCCTGCACATGTTTCAACACTCACCACTTCACCTTCCCTCCACTGTCAGCTACCTCAAGCACACCAGTCAGACCTCAACCAATCCAGTCAGAGGAGCACCTGACAGAAGAACTTCAGATCGACTGGAATGACGACCAGATTATCGGAAAATGGTGTGTCCTGACATATGACAAGGAGATCTACCCAGGAATCATTGTGGCAAAAGATGAAGGATATGCCCAAGTGAAGTGCATGCACTGTGTTGGCCCGAATAGATACTTCTGGCCAGCCCGTGAGGACAGCATCTGGTATATACTTGATGACATTTTAAGATTGATTCCTGCTCCTCTTAATGTGACAGCACGGCACGTAGAAATACGGAAAGACATCTGGTCAAAACTTGTTGGGTAGGCAGACAGGAATGTTACAATAAGTGATCATTAGTGATCATTGACTTTTGTTTATTCTGTTAAGGCCAAACATGTTCAACAGTTAGCTTTTCCTTTACCGAGTCCTTTCCTTTACCGAGTGATCGTTAGTGGTTTTTGCTTATTAGGTTAAGGCCAAACATGTTCAATTGGTCATTTAATTGCAATGTAATGTTAATGTTTTAATAAAACAATTGGTTTACATTTACATGCGCAGAATCATCATCATTTTTCATAATTTTTATGCTAAAATATCTCTACATATTTTGTAGAGCTGTCTACAAAATATGCTGATTAGTCATGTTGAATTAAAGGTTTATGAAAGTCCAATTAAGACTCCATTACACCCATAACTGTAACTCTAACAAGCAGTATAACCAATACGGTAACTGTTGTCAACCCTGTTACTGATGTGTCAACCCTGTTACTTGTATAATATTCTAATATCATTTAAAAAATGAAAATAAAAATGTAATCAACTAATTGTAAATGTTTAGTAAGAGAGGCTAATAATCCACTCAAAATTGAATTGAGGTGTTTTATTTTTGTTTCCATACATTTTTCTTAAAACAGAAGATGCTGGGAGAGTGTAATTTGGAAATGAACGTATTCATCCACTAAAAAAAATTAAAACTTTCAATATTCTCAATTCACAAAAACTCTTAATGTAACAAGGGGGGGTTTATCTTTCACAGTATATCAGATTTGTTCTATATATGTATTTAAAACCTTTTCAAAAAGTAATTAATATGTCGGTAACAGGGTTGACCAAACACACACATTTACGTTGGTTTTATTAAAATAAAATAAAAAATAAGATAGCCTGAGATGGCACGGCACATTTTCCTGAGAGGTAAGGATCTACTTCATCCAAAAAGGGGCTTAAAGATTTTCAAAACAGTACTTTGAAAATCAAACATTCAAAGTGGGAAATGGCACGTTTTCGTATAATGACCCATAAAATCATGGACCAGCCAAGAACAGGCTGGTGGTGGTGAAGAAATAGATGACCCTCCAACTGAAAAATGAATTACCTTCTTTCTTTCTTTTTTTTTTTTACCTTTTTGGTCCGATTGCGTCTAGTTCCTAAAAGCAACACTTGACAAGAAGATGCAGTGTTTGTGCACATAAATGGTTTGTGAAGTGAGACTTCACTCTCTTATGAAAGCCTCCTTGCATTCTGGTAATTGTTGCAGTTTACCACTCAAAGATAAAAATACAGTGCCTAATATTTATTCACCAAGTTATAATTTTATAAATTTTTTAATGTTTATTTAATTTTGAAGATTTCTTTTATGAAAGAATATGACATCTGAGTGTATTTAGTTTGAAAAATACTTTGATAAAATTGCATTTTTATATATATTATTTTTTTGTCAAAAATGTTGTTTCTGATGAAACCTATTTGAACTCGTGGTGATAAAACATAACTGTTGTTTTTAATGTAAAAGCAGTTTCGGTTCTTTATTTTGATATGTGATATGTTCATATATTCATAGCAGAAAATATTCCGAGGGGGTGTCAAATTTAGGTGAAAACCATCAAAAATGTTGGTGGTTTCTGGAAACTTAAAAAAATTTAAACTTTTTTGTTTCATCATTTTTTATCAGGTCCTTGGAAATTGTTTCACTAAAGCTGTACACTAATGTATGTAACGCAACAGTGAAAAATGTACATCAAGGTGAGTTTGGTCAGTCATGCATACAATGAAAAGGCAGTATTCTTCCAAAAAATTTAACGATTCAAGACAAAATTGAATCCTATTAAAATCATGTAGAAATTATCCTACAGAATGTCTTGTCCTTTGAGATGATCCTATAATTCTAATTGGAATCCTTTAGTTTTTTTTGACAAGGGAATATTTTGGTTTTCTTTTGAAACTTTTCCCACACTGTTTGCAGGTGTAAGGCCTCTCTCCAGGGTGCAGAGATGGACACTCAAGTTAGTGACTTGGACTCGAGTCGCACTTTTATAGACTTCAGACTCGACCTGAAACAACTCCAGACTTGACTTGAAGAAAAGAACTAGTGAATATTTTAAAAGCAACTTGATTTTTTAAAAGGCGTAGCCATTACATGACTTGAGTCTCAACTGAGACTCATGACCAAAGACTCAAGACTTGACTCAGACTCTGGCAGGATCTCATGTGGACTGTTAATGTTTCCAGGATTTCTAAAACATCTTCCACTCTATTTGCAGTTTAAAGACTTCTCTCCAGTGTGAACTCTCATGTGGACTGTAAGGTTTCCAGGATGACTGAAACGGTTTCCACACTGACAGCATGTGAAAGACCTCTCTTCTGTGTGAATATTCATGTGGGCTTTAAGGTTTCCTTTTTGAGCGAAACTCTTTCCACACTGTTGGCAAATGAAAGGCTTCTCTCCAGTGTGAATTTGCACGTGACTTGTAAGGTGTCCTTTTTGAATAAACATCTTCCCACAATGATGGCAGAGGAAAGGCTTCTCATTTGTGTGAATATTAATGTGAGTTTTAAGGGCTCGTTGTTGTTTGAAACTCTTTCCACACTGAAAGCAAGTGAAATTACTCCTAGCTCCTGTCTTTGGAGCTCTTTTTTGTGTAGAAGTCTTCGCAGTTATGAAATCATGAAGTCTCTCATTCTGATCTTTCTCTTCAGTTTCATTCAGTACGTCCCTCTCCATTTTCAGTGCTTTTAGGTCTAAGGTGAAAAAAAAAAAAAAAAAAAAAGTAAAACACAGTTTAATGGCACAAAACAATTAATATCTTAACAGAACTGAATATACATAATATGTAATACATGTATGCTAGATCCTATACCAGGGTGTTCAAACCTGATCCTGAGTTTAAGCTGGCCATTATACCACTTAGACATTCCACCAATTAATTACAAAAAAATCTAGATAATGTAATGACAGAGTTGAGGAAATCTAGGTATTGACTGATCTCAGACAAGGAAAAAAGAAAATGGGATACATTCCCCACTCAACCGTCAGATGATAATTGAATCACTAATAATTTTTGAAGTTTTATTAAAGGGGAAAATGATGTTAGCCAGTCATAAAAGTGGCCTGTTACACTGACCTCTTAAATGGAAAACACCATAAAACTGATTGTTTGAGTCAGAGAATAAGAAACAGGGTGGAAAACGGCCATAAATCAGTCAATTTTGAATGTATTTTGTCAAAAACTTTAGTAATATAACAATTACACCTCAGGTAACATAATATAAAAACAAATAAACACATCAGGACATGTCCTTTAAAAGAAAACAGGCAATATTTTTGCACCAATTGAAAGTGAAAAAGTGAAAGTAACACACATCTGGAGCAACGGTCAACTCTGTCAACTAATGCTGTTGAAAGCTGAAGGTTCAAGTTGCCAAATGCCAGCTTCGTCTTGGAGAGAATCTGCAAAGAGCATTGGGACAAAATCCCCCCTGAGATGTGTGCAAACCTGGTGACCAACTACAAGAAACGTCTGACCTCTGTGACTGCCAACAAGGGTTTTGCCACCAATACTAAGTCATGTTTTTCAAAGGGGTCAAATAATTATTTCACTGCTTTAAAGGCAAATCAATTTACTTTTTTTGTGTGTTTTTCTGGATTTTTTGTTATTCTGCTTCTCACTGTTCAAATAAAACCACTATTAAAATTATAGACTTATCATTTCTTTGTCAGTGGGCAAGCATACACAAATAACTATTTTACCCACTGTACTAATTTTAACATTTAGGCCATTTAGAAAGCATCGTTTGTTAAATCTTGGCTATTAAAGTCCTGTGAGAGACGGAGAGAGATCAGGGCAAAATAGAGACTAAAAAGGAAAATGGAAGTGAAGCTGCAGTTCAGGAGAGGACTTTTAATTAATTTGCATGTTGCATAGTCTAACAATTTAAACCTTTTTTATGTGATGGCCATATAAAAATAGGGTTGTCCATGTTTCAGAGATTGTTGTGGGTGTATGAGATGGCCTGGATGAGTGTGAGATTTCCCAGCCTGAAATTTTATCCCAGACCACCCCTGGGCTCCAGCTTCAGAGAGCGGAGGACTCAACTCTAAGAGACTTGAAGGAAACTCTGATGCTCACCTTAAGAATATTGTACTCATAGGCAACTCTTGAGAATGACAGGAGCCCTGCTGTGTTCAACCATAAAAGCCACCTAAACAGGGAGGCAAAGATGGACTAACACTTTTTGGCTGCCTCATGAAACACCAGTGAACTCTCAGTCAACTCTCAGAAATCAAAAGAATAACTTAGGAGGCTCACCTTGGAAGTGGCATGCTCATATGCAACCCTCTAAATTGAGTTAGGATAGCACTGCCAACTAAACCAGCGGTTCCCAATTCCAGTCCTCGCGACCCACCGCTCTGCACATTTTGTGTGTTTCACGCATCGCTTCCGACGTTTGTTCTATTCCAACGTTACTGCCCTTCGAAGTGGACATCACAGGATATTCCGCCATTATTCATTAGTTCGAAGCGAGCGTATGTGTTCCATTTGAAGGTCATTAAAGCGTGCGAGACGTAAATTTAAAATGCATTTATTTACAGATGCACTTATGTCACACTTCTCTAGTAAGTTTCATCTGTGCGTGAAGACGCTACATGCGGTGACGTAGCGCAAATATGTGAATGAATGTTTCGAAGTATTGTAAACAGATTTCCCCCGCGTAGGGAGCAATGAACACTTTGCAGGGACCATGTCAATCGGATTGCAGTTCCTGCACGGACCTCACTTCTAATGAGCTGGTTATCTGACTTTTGGAAAATGCTTGAAAACGCTAGTGTGGATGGAGAACATTTTAAAACAACAGTTGTATGCGGATTCATTTAGGTGTAGCCTGGCTGTTTTATTTGCTTACCAAATACTTTAAATGAACAAATGTAGACACAATGCAGTGTCCAAATATGACTACTCACGTTTCAAGGTTTGCTTTTGCGCAAAATAAGTAATTTTCTTACTTTTGCATAATTAGCCCAAGTGCTTTTAATATTAAAAGCAAATATTGGGTTTAATGTTTCAGAATAAAAAAATATATATATTAGGGGTGGGCATAGATAAATTTTTTTAATCTAGATTAAATCTTGGAATTAATCTAGATTAATCTAGATTAAAATGGCTAATTTGAATTCTGCTAAAGGCATTTTCAGAATATGTGTGCTACCCAAATAATGACTAAAGTAAGTCTTCGAGAACGGGTTTCTCAAGCCAGGTGGCGCATTAGACCAGGCGCTCATCTCCTGTTTCCAAATGCATCACAAACTGCTTGACAATTGCATTTACAACATAATCACCTATACAAACTTGTGTAACCAAGTACTTCTGCGCAAAAGGCTGCACGACGTGCGCGTTGCCGTTAAATACACAGACGCGTACGGACATGGATTTCTCCGTGCTTCGATTAAACTGCGTTGCTTTTAGAAGCGTCAATTCAGTTGTTGCATATAGTTTAATGTCTTTATTTCGGGATTATAAAAGTAAATTATCACTCAAATTTGAGATTTTACTGGGGCACAGCAGATTTTCATTGGGACACGTGCCCCAGTAAAAAGGGTCTAACAACGCACGCGTACCTGCCCTGAAGCGGCTTCATAACTGCATGTTTGCTCGTCTCATTTGATGTGGTAATTTCACAGAAGTTGAAGACTCATTCCCGCCTCCTACAGTGCAATTCGACTAGGTATACGTCATCCGCGCTAAAATATCAAAGTGAAAGTCATCATAGTTTACGTAGTTTAGACCCAGCTCCCAACCCAACTTTGAGAATAGATTAACGGTGATATTTTTTTTATCGCCCGATAAGAGTCTCACGTTAACACCCTCCACTAAAAAATATATATATATATATACACACACACACACACACACACACACACACACACACACACACATATATATAACAAATGCACACTGTGAAAGCAAGATATTCAGTGTTAGTATTTGAACACTTCTGTTGAATGTCTCCACATTTCTACACTCCTGTGACATTATACATAAATTTCATTCATTTCACTTCTGTTGAATGTCTCCACATTTCTACACTCCTGTGACATTATACATAAATTTCATTCATTTCAGATCTGAGAATAAAAACCAACCTGTTTGTTCCTCAGTATCTTCATGTTTGACTCTGAATGTTTCTTCAATGTCTTCACTCTCCTCTTTAATAAGCTCCATCTTTGTTTGTTCCTCAGTATCTTCATGTTTGAATGTTTCTTCAATCTTCATGTCTTCACTCTCCTCTTTAATAAACGCCATCTTTATAATAGTGTGTCACGTGGATCTCTGTTGATTCTCCAGGAGTTTTTCTGTCTTTTAACACTTTGTCCTGTTTAAGATTAGAATAATTAATAGAAAGAAAAATGCATGCAAACTAAATCTCTGTGTGCATCTCAATCAGCTCCTAGTTAGTCAGTGCACTAGTAAGACAGAGGTTATAGACTTGATATACAGTTTATACAAATTACACAGGACATTCATATTCAGGCAGGCTATTTTTTATTTACATTCAGTATTCAATTATTTGTTCATATCTAATATTTTACACTTTCATGAAATCATTCTCGGTTGTGATTCACTCGTTTGTGTTTGTTGTTGTCGTTTGTAGTCCGCGTGCCGCTGAATCGAATCACTGAATCATTTCACAAATGATTTGATTCAAATGATTCGGATTCTCAGTTTCTCTCATCACTTCTTATCACACGATTGATTCATGATATAGAGAGCGAAATGAGACGCACTTCTCTGTTACTAAATGCTACGCTTTGTTTAACTAAGTATCTAAATCACTAAACAAAGCATTGCAACGTTACATTAAACAATACTGCATTTATTTTACATAGCTTGAAAAAAACGCTTTAATTGATTAACAGTTTGCATTATTTAAAAACACAAAACTACAAACCTTTTTCAGATGAATCACAACAGATGAGGAGCTCAGCGCATCTTCATGACGTCACATCACCAGACCAAAATAAAAGTCCCATTGGTGCACTGCTCTCTAGAATCACAAATATATCATAGAAATGTTGAATACAAAATCGAATTTCGTATCCATATGATGATGCTTTTCCAAAGTTATTAACATTTTAAATCTAGGAATACTTTTGTTTATTTATTTAGGCTATTATTTTTCATTTAATGTACATTTTAAACACTATATTTTCTGTTTTTATACTTTTCCATTAAATTCACATAAAACTAGTTAATGCTGCTGTGTAACTGTTACAAAGAGGGTGTGATAGCAAATCTGATCTAACACTCTTTTGACGATTGTAATCAATCTCTTACTTTTTTGTTTGTTTTTGTATTTATTCCTCTTTTGGACAGTCACTGAAACACTGCCAGGGATTTTATTTTTATTTTGCTATTGGAGCAAATAAGGACACAAAAACATATTTGTGGCAGTTTCCATTTACCACTAAAGAAGTTTACAAAACTATGACTATTTAATTTTTTAGAGAACCCCATAAATGTAAAAAAAAAAAAAAAAAAAGGATCTATATACATATTAAGGCACAGTACAGTTGACCAAAAATGAATTAACCTGGCTTGACTAAACAAGGAATTAATCTGTGCATATCAGAATAGATTGTAGATATTGCTGTCATTTCTCTGTATGTCTGCACTGCAGTAGTATATTTGCACTGTCTGTAGGTACTGGAAACTGTTGCTAAAACAAATTCCTTACTTTGGCAACGAAGCTCTTTCTGATCTTCGAGAGAAAAAAAAAAGATTCTACCCATAACAGTTTGAGCTGCATACTAAATGTGTTAATGATTTGTTATGGCCTTATTTTTAGTTTTGTATATTGAAGATCTATTTTCTTTTCTAAGCTGACACTTACTATTACTATTTAAGATAATAATTATAATTATTAGTTGCTAATTTCTGAATGATCAGCAGAAGATTGCCTTACACTGGCATTTTGAATGAATGCTGACATCTCTGTTTTTCAGATTGTCTCTGTTTCTGTTGTTTTTTGGTTGGGTTTTTGTATTTAGAAAAGCACTCTTTTAATTTTAAGTATCGGTTTAAATAGTCCCAGACCGTTTTTTTTTAACTGGTCTTGCTTCCTGATCAGATTCATCTAACATGCAGTCTTCTTGATCACTCAGTTCATTTGGATTCTTCTCATCTTCTATCAACAGTTCCTTTTCTGATGTGTCAAGCTGCAATTCTTGTTGAATAATTAATAGATGTATAGAAACATCCACAATAAAGGTAAAAACTTTTAAAATTTAGTTTATTTAACAAATTGATGACTTTTTAAAAAAAGACTGTAAGTAAAAAGCAATAAGAGTAATTTTAACAGACAAAAGTGTAATAAAATCGTAACATACATTTATGAAATTTTCTTTTACACTTCAGTTTAAATCAGTTTTTCAACATTGTTGTCATGATATTTCTCCATTCAAAAAGGGCCCTGCAGACATTTATTGCCATTTCATTGAGGATCTGAATTTGTCAGTCCACGTTTATCATTTTTAATTGCACAATTGGCATAAGTTTTATTATTCATGTGTGTGTCCCTGTATATATCTATGCACTTTTTGGGTTGTAGACACAGAATCGTGTGAACAGGACTTTTATTTTGATCCGGTGTTTTGACATCATAAGGTGTCATTAAAGCAGATATATTTACAAGTTCCACGAGTAGAACAGAAGCTAAATTGTTCATTAGGATATATGCACATTAGGAAATGGCAGATAGACTGGGATGGTATTGAAACAGGAAGACAATATTCAGCAACAAGTTGGTGCTTGGAAGAGAGAGAGAGCAGGAACAGAAATGAAGAGAATATTCTAACCCGTCTGAGAATAGGTCACACAGGATTGAATAGTAGGCCTACATTGTTTAAAATTGGCAAGCACCCAACAGGGGAATGTAATCACTGTAGTCAATAAAACACAGTTGAACATGTAATACTTCACAGCAGGAAATACAACAATGAAAGACGTCATTTTATTAAGTCACCATTTAAAGCTGAGCATAAAGATTTTTCTATAATAGGTATCCTACATGAAAAAGCTACATATGATACTATTATTAAGTTTATTAAAGATATGAAATTACATAAAATAATTTAGTCTGTTTTTTTTTTCTTGAATTCCCATACATCTTACAGTATGTTCAACCTACTGTATGGCATCAAGCACAAATGCACAAACGTGCGTGAAAAACATACATGAAATTTATAAACTAATGGTTGAAGATGAGACTATATTTAACATTTATATTTTAAAAACTTCATTTTTATATTATTACATATGTGTAGATGGTGTTTAGCAATGGTTGAAAATAGTGAGGGCAGATATGCTTCTCCGAATATTAAGGCATGTTGGATGCAGGTTTACCTTACCTTTCACATTTTGACCTTAATAGCATATTGTACATTTTTGTGTTTGTACTGTTCTAGGAATTACAAACCAGGCAACAGAAAGTAGCCAGCAACCTGAGGAAGCTACTGTCATTTTTCATTTAGAGACTACAGTCAATGCTTCATCAGCAGAACAAGGTGTGTTTGGCCTTGATTTGGCACCTCTACTTTATGTTGTTCCCCTTGAGATCTTTGTGAGAATGTAGTTTAGTGGGGGGGGGGGGTCTCTATTTTCTTAACAGTTATCTAAGCTTGTATGAGAGAAAACACCATCTCTCACTCATCCTCAGATTCTACAGCTGCAGCGTGTCTGGACCAGGAGGCTGGGACAAGGGATGGTCCAGTCTTGCAGCTGTATCTGTTTTGATAATATCCTTGTGAGATATCCTTCGACAACTGATCGAACTGCCTAATATTATGTTGAGTATGTATATCCCCCCTTTGCTGCCAAATCAGCCCTGACTATGATGCACCAAGTATTCTGATACCTTCGATCAGAGCTTGATAGATAAGTAGATAGTTGTTTAGCCTTCACAATTTGGCCCTAGTCAAACTCACTCATATCGTTACGTTTGCCCAATTTTCCTGCTTTTAACCAGTCAACTTTGAGGACATTTTCACTTACTGCATAATATTTCCCACCCACTAACAGGTGCTCTGATGAAGAGATAATCTGTGTCAACACAATATTAGGCAGGTGGTGGTGATAATGTTATGCTTAACCGATGCATGCGTGTACACTTCTAAGAGACAACACCATCTCTCCACTCATCCTCAGATTTGACAGCCGCTACAGGCAGGGCCATAGCCAGTATTTTTCAAATACAGAGGTAATTTATAATAAAACTGGATTGTAACGAAACATTATTTTATTGCCACCTTTCAGTTATTTAATTTATCATAAAGTCAAACACAATGATAGGTTATTTTATGTTATAGGTTAATTTGGAGAAGGGCCCTAGCGATGTGTGGTGGTCGAGGTTCAAAGGCCCGCCATTCAGAATTAACCTCACGGACAGCAGATTCCCTTGACAGAGCCAGTGTCCATGGGGCGACACCAGAGGACATTGAAGCCTTCTTCAGGCTGTTTGAGGACCTTTACGTAATGCACGGTTTAGATGAAAAGCCACATCTCGTCTACAACTGTGATGAGACTGGCTTTGGAGACAAGCCTCGGTCCAGGGAAAAGGTCCTGTGCCAGACTGGAATGAAGCATGTTTATCAGCAGCAGCACACAACCAGGGAGCACATCACAGTCCAATGCTGTGTGAATGCCGCTGGGGACAGCATTCCGCCTTTCATCATTTACCCCAACTGCCTTCCGAGTAATGCCTACAGGCTGGATGGGCCCCCCAACGCCCTCTACAGTGTCCAGGATAATGGTTACATGGACTCGGAGCTCTTCTTAAAATGGCTCAGCCATTTCATTAAATATGCTCCTGAGGAGAGACCACTAATTTTAATCATTGACCAACATGAGACACATGTTTCAAAAGATGTAATCATGTTCTGCAGGGAAAACCGAATTGAAATTCTCTGCCTACCTGCCCACACAACCCATATTCTGCAGCCCCTCGACATTGCAGTCTTCAACCCACTGAAGACTGCTTTCTCCACTATGGCTTCCAGGATGAGTCTGGTGCGAGGGGACATTGTTGTGGGGAAGAAGCAGTTTTCATCTCTCCTCAAACATGTTTACCCCACTGCAGTCACAGCCCAACACATTTAGGCTGGCATCTTTCCTCTCTCCAGGGCTGCTGTGGACACAACCCAGGTATTTTGACATTAATAATATGTTAATTCATCCTCTAAGTTACTTACATTTCTTTCCAAGTGTGTTACTGAGTTTTACATACGTTTTATTTTATTAGGTGGTAAGAGTGCTTCCATCTGCAGATGGAAATGATGCCACACCATCCAGCGCTGCCTCCACTCCGTCAGACACACCATCCAGCGCTCCTGCCACACCATCTGCCACACCAACCAGCTCTGCCACCACAACCTCCATTACTCATTCACCCACACCATCCAGTGCTCACGCCACTCTCACCTTCATGTCCAGAACTCAACCTGATGACAGATTAAGCACAACTCAAACACCTTGCCCCACCTGTAACCGGGTGGCTCCCAAAAATTACCTGGTGGCAGCAGGTGTAATACCAGAGAGTCTGGCTAACGTCCTTATGAGTCCAGCCCTGGAGAGGAAGGAGAAGGTGAGGCATCGCATTCCTTTGCCAGCCCGTGTCATCACCAGCGACAAGTATTTCAACCTGCTGGTAGAAAAAGAAACTGAGGGAAAAGAGAAGGAAGAAAACAAAAGAAAGCACAAGGAAGAGATGGCAAAAAAGAAGGAGGAAAAGAGACAAGCCCAGGAGGCCAAACTTCAAAAGAGGCAGGCACCTCCTACTCAGACGGAAGATGGGGAACACTGTGCTGTCTGCCGTAGAGTGGTCCCACCTGGCTCAGAAGATGAGGCCATTGATGAATGGCTCCAGTGTGATCTGTGCTAATTGTGGTTCCACTTGGTGTGTGCAGAAGTGGAGGAAGTGCCATACACCGACTGGCTGTGCCATAAATGTTGTTTGTCAACATAAAACACAAACCTACACACACACATGTTTGTTTTTGTGAATTGTGGGGACATTCCATAGACGTAATGGTTTTAATACTGTAAAAACAATATTTGCTATCACCCTACACCTTCCCTACACCTAAACCTAGCCCCCACAGGAGACTGTGCATATCTTTACATTCTCAAAAAAACGTATTCTGTATGATTTATAAGCCTTTTGAAAAGTGGGGACATGGGCAATGTCCTCATAAGTCACCCTCTCCTTGCATACCTATGTCATACCCATGTTATTACACCAATTTGTGTCCTGATATGTCACAAAAACAATTTGTTATACTATTGTCAGTTTGGTGTTAAATGTTCATAGTTGTAAACACACAAACACACACACACACACACACACACACACACACACACACACACACCTGTATCCTGTTCATTTATGCCATAATATTGCGACACGATCAGGCCTAGCTCGCGTGGTCCTCGAGCTTATTTAAGTAGCAAATAACTTGACTTTTAAACAAATAAAAGGGTACTCACCTTCCTTATTAATTTAAATGTTGTTTTCTTCAGTAAAAACAAATAAATGGCACACTGTTGATCTGTTGAATGTCCATTTTTTCAAGATACGCCCTCTGTACGGAACACCATTGTAAGCCTGTACGGAACATGGTTAATGCTTATCATCTTCCGTACACGTGCGGAGGAGGTGCTTTTCCCCACTTTTCTCAAAAACTATTGGTCCAAAAGACATCAGTCAACGTGTTACTGTGTAATAGTATTCTCCCAGAGAATGTTCACACAAACATGCTTGTCAGGCTTTCAACAACGGAGGAGTGGTCATTGGCGTGCGATAAAAGACGAAAAGTGTACATAGTTAGTCTACGTTACATATCTTAGTATCCTACCAGTGTGTGTTACTGTGTTTTGTTCGTATAAGCTAATACTGTTAGCTGCGGCTAGGCGGTAACGTTATATTTATGTCTTGCCGAATATATGTAGTGAAAGAAATCTGCACCTCACTTGAATAGTCAAATACAGAAAGTTTACTTAAGATGTAATTGTCCTAAATACAGTCGCTATAATGTTTTGAGTCCAGGGCCCGTATTTACAAAAAAACATCTTAAGGCTAAAAGTAGCTCCTAACTTGATGATTTAGGCGAAAATCTTAAAAATAATGGGCGTGTCAGTCCTAAATTTAGGACTCCTAAATTTTTGCTCTAAGAGTATTTCACAAAGCATTTTAGCGCTAAAACTAGCTCCTAAATCTGTGCAACGTAAAGACTGATTTATACGCGTCGCTTGGGTTTGTGAAATCACCCATTTCGTGTGGCGGTGTGCAATTTGTTCATGAAAACAATGATATAAGGGACAATTTGGAGTTGGGATAACCTCAAAAACTAAAAAAGATGTGTGGAAAAATATATGTGTGCAAATAAATGCAGCTTTCCCACTTTTGTCCAGAAGCAAAGATGACTGTGAAAAGTGCTGGTATTCTTTGCAAAGTCAGGCAAATTAAGGCAGAGATTTAAGTGATAAACAACAGCTACAGCTAAACGGACATTACTTTCAAGTTGCCGATAATGTTTTCATATAACCTTGTCATGCTATTGCAGATTGAAATCCTTTGCCTCATTAAAATATTTATTGCATTCATAAGGAGCTGCCATTCGAGTATTGTCAGAACCTTGATCTGTGGCGTAATTGGGTTGTTTCTATTTGTTGCAATTCTGCAATAGTCATAATACCTTAAGACCACATCTTCTGAAAAGCTCATTATCATCCAATGCTTCTAAAATGTTCCGAGGCAGACAGCCAGCAACAGCCATTATAGGATAGTTTTAGGACTTGATCTTAGTGATTTAGGAGTCCTCTCCACTGCTCCTAACATTTTGCAGATTTAGGAGCTAGTTTTAGTGCTAAAACGCTTTGTCAAATACTCTTAGAGCAAAAATTAGGAGTCCTAAATTTAGGATTGTTTTAAACATTACTTTTAAGATTTTCTCTTAAATCGCTAAGTTATGAGATAGGCTACTTTTATCCTTAAGATCTTTTAGGAACAGGGGCCAGAATTTGGTGATGTACGTGCGCAGGCAGCACAGGCTTGCGGTGCAGAAGAACGCGTCGAGTATAAATCAGTCTAAATCAGGCTTAAATCACAAGATCAAATCCTAACCTTCCTAATATTGCTGTTGCTGGCGATCTGCCTCGGAACTTAAACTATTTAGAAACACTCTTCCTGTATATGCACGCATATTCCTACACAACTTTTTTTTTTTTAGTCTTGGAGGTTATCCCAGCTCCAAATTTTCATACGATGGGCAAGAAGTAACCGCTGTTCTTGCGTCCAGTTTGGTTTTGTTTTACGTTTCCGTATCTCGCTATCAGCCATGATTATTCTATCATGAATAGAAAAAACAAAAACTTTTACGTCAGCACCAATAGCCCAGCAGTTAGTGCGTCAATATATAGCGTAACTCTGCTCAAAGTTCGATTCCAGTTTCGAAATGTTTTGCTGCTCCCGCCCCCTTCCCTTCACCCAATGATTTTGTGTCAGTTCTCTGCTATTCTGTGTCATTAAAAGCATAAAAAACTCTTTAAAAAAGTCTGTTTATGTATAGCGACAGACCCAAGAGGTTGTAGCGTTTAGCCTCCTTGTTAGTTGACCCGGGTTCGAGACCTGCTTGGAGCGGGTGTGGTAGGACTTGGGTGTGAGGGGTTACATTTACATGCAGTCCAACACAATAATAAAAACTAAACTCTCATACTGTGTTGAAAGCCAACAAGTAAAGATGAGTTTTAAGACTAGGTCCCCTGGTTTTTAACCTTATGGCAGGAACAACCAAAAGTAAAGGCTCAGTGGATCTAAATGTTCTTGTTGGAGTGTATAGCTGTATTAAGTCAGAATATGCTAGTCCATTTAGTGATTTGAACACTAAAAACAAAATCCATTAAAATCCATTCTAAAATGAACAGGAAGCCAATGGAGAGGTGCCAGAATTGGTGTAATATGTTCTCGTTTGTGTTCCTGTCAACATACGAGCAGCAGCATTCTGTACCAACTACAAATGTATGAGAGAAGCCTGGTTAATACCTAAAAATATGTATAACTCTTTCTAAGTTACTAAAAGATAGAAAAGACTTCACTTTGGATAATTGCCTCAACTGGAAACAACTAGCTTTAATTACCGAATTAACCTTTTTTTCCAGTTTTCACTCCATAATAACACCCACATTTTTTACATGTACCGCTGTAAGATCTAAAAGCAAGAGGAAAGCATAATTAGCAAAGTCATTAGCTAATAACAGGTCATTAAAAACTTTTACAAGCACCGTTTCAGTGCTATGATGGGATTTAAAACATGACTGGAGCACTTCCTGAACGCCATGTAAATCTAAAAAAGACAGCAGTTGTATTAAAACAACCTTTTCTAACACTTTGGGAAGAAATGGCAGTTTTGATATTGGTCCAAATTTGCCTTTTTAATCAATGGTTCCACTATTGCATGTTTCAAATTATGTGGTACAACTCCTGAGGTGAGACTGCTATTTATAATTCTCTAAATATTGGGTCCAATGGTTTCAAAAACACTTTAAAAAGTGTGAAGGGACAATGTCCATACAGTGAGAAGATGGTTTCATCTTACCAATAATGTCTCCAAAAAACGAAAGAGACACAGGCTCAATCTGGTTGAAACGTTTTAACCAGATTGAGCCTGTGGTTTTATGACAGCTGTATCTTCTATCAAAAAAGAAATAATAGAAACCAGCCTACATTTTAACTGGGAAGAGGAACAGACATTTACTTATTTAAGCTAATAATTAGGACTGCATAAATCAGCTTACAATTGATTCACATTTACTGCTATAATAAAAAATACACTTACATTATAGTTTATATAGATTAGAGTAAGCCTTGATATGCACTTGTCCTTTAGACAGCTAAATCAATCATTCATTTGTAGAAAAAAGTCTCAAGTTTTATGTAAGAAAAAAATAATAATTTGTTGTTCAAGTAATTTATTTACAAGCAATATTCTCTACAATTTCATCAGTTCTAACATAAATAAGCATATCTGTGGTATTCATCACATTAAATTGATGAATGTAATTTAAAGTTGTTTTTATATAAAAAATAAGTATGATAAAAAAAAAACTATGAAAGTATATTTGGGAATATACACATAAAAATCATGATTTTAGCTTTAAGAAAAGGTTTATTTATTTTATGGTGAAATACAGCACCTTCTTTATAAATATGCCCTACTGCTCTACTCTGATGCACTTGAAGCGTGGTCATCAATTTATTTACTTCATTATATTAATATTATTTGAATTATTCTTTATTTCCTCTGACTAGAGGAAAATGCATGGAAAAAGTATGTTCCATTTGTATAGTCTCAGTGAGCTTTTATGAGGTTTCACGCATGCGCAGAAAGGCAAATTTAACACTTTCTTACGTTCAAGTGTGGACGAGAAACTTTTGAAAAATGCTTGAAAACGTTAGGGTGGATGGAGAAAATTTTTACAACAAAAACACCTTTTCATTTGTATCCGGATTAATTTAGATGTAGCTTTAGTGTCCACTGTCTGTTTTATTTGCTTACCAAATACTTTAAATGAACAAATGTAGTCAGCATGCAGTAGCCAAATGTGATTACTTACATATCTGTTATGAAGCAGACGGGACAACAAGGTAAGTGTTATACGAATGGTGTTTTATTTATACAAGCAGCAGTGCCGGAGGTGAATGGTGAGTTCGTGAAGGTGAGCAAGACTTGACGTGATGAATTCAGAGCTGGATGGTAACGTGAAGAGAGTAACAGGTCCTTTCCGTTTTAGGTAGCGAGACTGGAGGATTCCAAGAACGAAAGCCAGAGGGGCACAGAGAGTTCGTGGATCCGCCACCCTCCGCTGACGCGGAAGTCAGCTTACGGCCACACACCACTGATGACTGGATACAGTGAAGATACAGAGGACTGGCGCTTGGAAGACTGGAACGAGACAGAGATAAGGTAAGTGCAATTGGGTAAGTAAACTCGATAGTGATACTCGCCAAGAGACACTGGAAGTCCGCTTTCTCTGGAACGAGCCCGGACAATGAGTGGTGTGTGGAGAGTGGCTTTATGTGCTGGTGATGATTGCGTGCAGGTGTTCATTAATCAGTACTCAGGTGACGGTGATCTGGGAGTGATTGTGGGTGCAGAACCTGACCAATCCGTGACACTACCCCCCTCCCCAGGGCCCGCTCCCGAGGGCCGAAGTCTCTTGCGCCGTGGTGGTCTACCTCGTCCTCGGGGTGCAGGGAACTCAGGATGACTAGCGTGGAACTCCTCAGTGAGCGTGGGATCTAGGATGTCGTCTCTTGGGACCCATGACCTCTCCTCTGGTCCATAACCCTCCCAGTCTACCAGGTACTCGAGTAGACCACCACGACGACGAGACCGGAGAATCTCCCGGACGGAATATACGGCTCCATCTTCCAGCATGAGGGGGGGAGGAGGTTCCTCTTCGTGGTCAGGTTCTGTGGAGGGAGTGAGAGGTGGGTGAAATGGTTTCAATAGTGAGACATGGAAGGTGGGGTGAATACGATACTCAGGTGGAAGTTGAAGCTTGTAGGTAACGGGGTTGACCTGTTCCAGGATGTTGAAGGGACCAACAAACCTGGGACTTAACTTCTTGGAGGGCAGTCGCAGACGGATATCCCGAGTGGAAAGCCACACTTGATCGCCTGGCCTGAATTCTGGAGCTGGGGCCCTCCTCCGATCCGCGAAGGCTTTCTGTCTGCGTACTGCCCTCTGTAGGTGGTGATGTGCTTCGTCCCAGACCCTCTCGCTCTCCCGGAACCAGAAATCCACTGCGGGGACCTCAGATGGTTCACATTCCAGGGAAATAGCGGTGGTTGGAATCCGAGGACGCACTGGAATGGTGTGAGGCCGGTGGACGGTTGCCGCAGTGAATTTTGGGCATATTCTGCCCAGCCCAGGAACTGGTTCCAGGAGTTCTGGTGGTTGTGGCAGAAGGTCCGGAGGAACCGCCCCACTTCCTGGATTTTCCTCTCAGTCTGGCCATTGGACTGCGGATGATAGCCAGAGGAGAGGCTGACGGTCACACCTAGGAGACGGAAGAAGGATTTCCATAGACGGGAGATAAACTGAGGACCGCGGTCCGATACAATATCCTCAGGTATTCCATACTGACGGAAGACGTGATTGAACAGGAGTTGGGCCGCTTCAAAGGCAGTGGGTAGCCCTTTCAGGGGCAGTAACTTGCAGAACTTGGAGAAACGATCCACTATAACAAAGATGCAGGTGTTTTCATCCGATGCTGGCAAGTCCGTCATAAAATCCACTCCCAGGTGTGACCAGGGGCGGTTCGGGATCGGCAAGGGATGGAGCTTACCTGCGGGCAAATGCCTGGGACTTTTGGACATGGCGCACTCCTTGCAACCCTGGATGAACCGCTGCACATCCCTTGCCATCCCAGGCCACCAGAAGCGCTCGGATAGCAGCGAGAGGGTGTTGCTGGTCCCGGGATGTCCAGTGCCCAGGGAAGTGTGGATGGAGCGAATGAGATCTACCCGTTGTGTCCTAGGAATGTAACGTCGATCTGGAGAGCAACCCGGCGGAGAGCGAGGTTCAGGAGTAGCGACACTAGGAGGAGCTGACCATTCGATGGGGTTGACGAAGATGTCTTGTGGGAGGATATTGCTGGGAGGTTCAGTGGAATCAGTGGAGTCGTGGATTCTAGACAGGGCATCTGCTCTTATATTTTTTGGACCGGGACGATAGGAGATGGAGAAGTGGAACCTTGAAAAGAACAGTGCCCACCTGGCCTGACGTGGGCACAACCTTTTTGCATCACGGAGGTATTGGAGGTTTTTATGATCTGTGAGTACCTGGAAAGGATGATTAGCTCCCTCCAACCAGTGTCGCCACTCCTCCAGGGCGAACTTGATGGCGAGAAGTTCCCGGTTGCCGATGTCATAGTTCTTCTCCGCCGGGCTGAACTTCCGGGAGAAGTAGGCACATGGATGGAGTAAACTTGGGGTTCCGTGATGCTGGGAGAGAACTGCTCCGACTCCTGAGGTTGATGCATCCACCTCCACCACGAAAGGGAGGTCGGGATCCGGATGGCGCAGAATAGGAGTCTGGGTGAAGGCGTCCTTGAGGGATTGGAAGGCTGCGGCGGCTTCGGGGTTCCAGGTAAGTTTAGTCGGTTTTCCTTTGAGTAGGTTGGTTAATGGAGTTGCAATGATACTGTAACCTTGAATGAAACGGCGGTAGAAATTAGCAAAACCAAGGAATCTCTGGAGTTCTTTGACAGAAGAGGGTTTTGGCCAGGACGTGACAGATGACACCTTCCTCTCGTCCATACGAATACCTTCACGGTCGATGACGTATCCCAGGAATTGAACGGATGGAAGGTGGAATGAACATTTTTCTGCTTTCAGGAAAAGTTGGTGTTCCCTGAGTTTCTGGAGGACCTCCGCAACGTGGTGGATGTGGTCAGTCTCACTCCGGGAGTAGATGAGGATATCGTCAATATAGACAATCACTGACCGATGGAGAAACTCCCGGAGGACTTCATGTATGAAGTTTTGAAATACGGAAGGGGCGTTGACCAGGCCATAGGGCATGACGCAGTACTCATAGTGGCCTGTAGGGGTCACGAAGGCCGTCTTCCACTCATCCCCCTTCCGTATTCTCACCAGATTGTAAGCGCTGCGGAGGTCCAATTTCGTGAAGATGGTGGCTGACCGGAGTTGTTCGAGGGCCGCTGGGACGAGAGGAAGGGGATATTTGAACTTGACTGTGGCTTGATTCAGAATGCGGTAGTCTATGCACGGCCGCAGCCCTCCATCCTTTTTCGCCACGAATAAGAAGCTGGATGCAGCGGGAGAAGTGGAGGGACGAATGTATCCTTGCTGGAGAGCCTCGTGAATATACTCCTCCATGGCCTTTGTCTCCGGAAGTGACAACGGGTAGATCCTTCCCCTGGGCAAAGGAGCATCAGGAATCAGGTCTATGGCGCAGTCCCATGGCCGATGGGGAGGTAGCTGGGAAGCTCTCTTGGGGCAGAAGACGTCCTGGAAAGAGGAGTAGATATCCGGAATCTCGGTGGATCGTTGCTCCAGAGGGCTCTCGATGGATGTGGCGCAGACAGGAATGGGTCTTGGTATCGGACGTGGAACTTCTGGAAAGCACTCTGGAAAACAGTCATGGCCCCACCGGATTACCTCTCCATTGCCCCAAGAGATGATGGGATTGTGCTTCACCAGCCACGGGCGCCCCAAGATGATGTCCATGGTGGCCCCCTCCAGAACCAGAAGTTGAATGTCTTCTTGGTGAAGAGCTCCAATCTGAAGGTGGATGGATTGGCATTTACGATGGATGCGGGGTCGTGCAGTGATGGAACGTGTTATGGGCTGAATCTGGTAGACGCTCGACGAAGCTTCGGTTCGGAGCTGTAACTGGCGACAGAGGTTGCCCGAGATGAAGTTTCCCGCTGACCCGGAGTCGATGAGAGCGTGGGCTATGACAGAAGATGTGGAGGTGGTTAACTGAACACATGTAGACAGAGGATACATCTTTTCAACTTCGGACTGGATAACACTCACCGCGGTAGGAACAGGACGAAGGGGGCATTTCATCCGAACATGCCCACTGGCTCCACAATAGAGACACAAACCCCGGGTCAGCCTTCTCTGTCGCTCAGCGGCTGATAGTCTACCAGATTCAAGTATCATCGGTTCTGGTTCTGGAGGGCTGGTGGTCTCCACTGGGCGGAGGAGTGCATTAGAAGAGACATCGGAGAGAGTCTGATATGATTGCATACGGTCAGAACATCTGATGGATTGCTGTATGAAACGCTCTAGACCCATAGCGTCATCCAACGCAGCTAGTTGGAGGCGAAGACGGGGTTCGAGCCCGAGACGATAGGTGGTCAGCAACGACCGCTCGTTCCATCCACTGGCAGCGGCTAGGGTTCGAAACCGTAAGGCATACTCATGAGTGGACATCGATCCTTGTGATAAGTGATAGAGCTGCTCACCCGCTGACACTTCCCCGTCTGTACGGTTGAACACTTCTTTGAAGTGATTGATGAATGCCTGGATGGAACGAGTGGCCGGCCCGTTTTGCTGCCACATCGATTCGGCCCACTTCAAAGCTGGTCCTGTGAGAAGAGAGGTGATAAACGCTATTTTAGACTGGTCTGTAGGATAGAGCGCTGGTTGCATAGTAAAGACAAGAGAACATTGCAGTAGAAATCCATTGCACTCCTCCGCCCCGCCAGCGTAGGGCGCTGGTCGGGCCATGGGACTGGATGGTGGTTCCGAAGAAGTGCATGGAGGTACGGGTGCTGGCGGTGCGGAAGGGGTGACAGATGGAGATGACAACAAAACCTTCCGCAGAGTATCCACCAGTTCCTGGAATGGATCCTGAGCACTCATGCTGCTTACTGTTATGGTCCGGGCTTCCTGTTATGAAGCAGACGGGACAACAAGGTAAGTGTTATACGAATGGTGTTTTATTTATACAAGCAGCAGTGCCGGAGGTGAATGGTGAGTTCGTGAAGGTGAGCAAGACTTGACGTGATGAATTCAGAGCTGGATGGTAACGTGAAGAGAGTAACAGGTCCTTTCCGTTTTAGGTAGCGAGACTGGAGGATTCCAAGAACGAAAGCCAGAGGGGCACAGAGAGTTCGTGGATCCGCCACCCTCCGCTGACGCGGAAGTCAGCTTACGGCCACACACCACTGATGACTGGATACAGTGAAGATACAGAGGACTGGCGCTTGGAAGACTGGAACGAGACAGAGATAAGGTAAGTGCAATTGGGTAAGTAAACTCGATAGTGATACTCGCCAAGAGACACTGGAAGTCCGCTTTCTCTGGAACGAGCCCGGACAATGAGTGGTGTGTGGAGAGTGGCTTTATGTGCTGGTGATGATTGCGTGCAGGTGTTCATTAATCAGTACTCAGGTGACGGTGATCTGGGAGTGATTGTGGGTGCAGAACCTGACCAATCCGTGACAATATCACGGTTTGTGCAAATAATTTTCTTAGATACTTTTGCATAATTAGCCAAAGTGCTATCAATGGTTTTATATATTATAGCAGATATTGGGTTTAATATTACTGAAAAATGTTTAAGGCTTTTTTTCCATATTATTGTTACAACATAAATGCATGATCTCATAATAACAAATGTTCAGTGTGAAAGCAGGATATTGAAGGCAGGGTTAGTATTTGTCATGTGATCTCAACACTTCTGTCAAATGTCTTAACATTTCTACACTCGTGTGACATTATTCATAAATATCATTCCTTTCTGAAGTGAATTCAGCTTTCAGAATAAAAACCAACCTGTTTGTTCCTCAGTATCTTCATGTTTGACTCTGAATGCTTCTTCAGTCTTCAAGTCTTCAATCTCCTCTTTAATAAACACCATCTTTGTTTGTTCTTTAGTTTCTTCATGTTTGACTCTGAATGTTTCTTCAATCTTCATGTCTTCACTCTCCTCTTTAATAAACACCATCTTTAAATACTATAGCATCTTCTCTTACTCTGAGATGCAGATGCATACTTTTTGCACTTCGGTTTAATAGAGTTAGGGTATATTGAAAAACTTCTCACTTCCATCTTATTTTCTCCCTCATCTTCAAAATCATCCTACATCGCTGCAAAAGTACCAACCCAGTGTTCACAAAGTGAATTTGCAAAGAAGGTCAAACACCCTTTACAAAAAAAAAAAGGTAAAACAGTGATGTAGGATGATTTTGAAGTTGGAGGAGAAAAATGAAATGGGAGTTTTTGACATACCCTGTTTGAAAGAGTTAATTTGTAAATGTAAATTGTATTTTTGTTGAAATCCAGACTACTCAGTGAAAGGTAGAGACTGCTATAGTGGAGATTGTGGGGGTCTCAGATGGCGAGGACAGCCTCACTCTGCTGAACAGCGATTTTGAGGAGTTTGCGATCCCAGCCGACCTCTACAACGGCGGCATCGAGGAGCTTATTGAAAGCCTGCCAGTGAAAGTAGAAATAAAACACATTCACAAACGAGCTATTGATGTTTCCTTGGTTCAGTCTTAAGTTTTTTTAGTTTAGTTTAAATTATTTACTATTTTAGTTCATTTTTGTAGTCATACGTTCATTTAGTTTATGTAGTAGCTGTGTACATTTGGTAGTAGTTAGTAGTTTATAGTATTTCATTTAGTTGTAGTAGTTTAGTTTGTTTACAGATAGCTTGTACATAGTTTATAGTAAGATTCGTTTTCGGTTCATTTAAATCATTTGGTTGCATTTAATTTGGAAATAAAAATGTTCGTTTATTTATGATTTAAATGTATATATTTTATTTTAAAAGTTGTTAGAATGGTATTTTCACAGATACATTTAAGTTACCTCAACAGTCAGTATGTGTCACTATATGTTTAACTGTAGAACACATGCTAGCATTAGCATCAACATTTTCAGCCTGTCACAAAAAAGGAAAATTTCTTGTTTACATTTTGTAAATTTTCCATGATGATTTTCCCTTTGTGTTTTACTCTTAGGATGGCAACAGAACATTGTGTAAACATACCATACTGTAGTGTCCTAACCTGTGACTACTTTTCCATATCTTCTCTAGGAAGTGAGGACAGGCAACCAGGTTTGCACTCTGGACTCCTCTCTGAGACATTCAAGTACTTATGAAATTCAAAAACTCAACCAGAAATTTGCATGTACACCTGAAGCGTGCGCTAAAGCCTGTTAAACAGAGCCTGATTACTGGACTAATCTATTCGCTCATACTGTCAAAACCACACAAGGATTACATAAACACAGTTGGTTATGTCTAAAGTGAAAATAAACAGTTGAGAGAAAAACGATTGACTCGCGCGAATAATTAAATTCAGATTGGTGTGAACACAGCATCAGATGCATGCAGCTCTTAAAACGACAGAACTATACATGATGCCAATTGTCATAAAAAATAAAAAACTCACTCACTTGTCTCAAACCTTTAAAAGTTTTTTTTTTTTTTTCATGTGCTAAACTCAAAAAAATACCTGGATAACGGTAGCTGGTCCCCACTGACTTTAATAGTGAGAAAAAGATCATTAAAATACTATGGAAGTAACTGGGGACCCAGCAACTGTTTGGTTACCCACATTCTTCAAAATAAGTTTCATGTTCAACATGTTTTATTTATTTATTTTATTTAAATGAGAGTGAGTAAATGATGACAGAATTGTCATTTCTGGGTTATGGTAGTCTAATAAAACACAAAGAAAAATAATTTATTGCTCTTGACTGAAGAACTTTAAGATGGTTGCTTTAATAAGAGTCAGTGTTTAATTTATGTATATAGTGTTTTATTTTTATTTTTGTTAATTCAATTTCTTGAATGCTATTGATAAATGCAACTACTGTACCTGAAAATTAAAGTTTGTTAAATTTAATTATGTGTATTTGTAACATGTAGCCTGCCAGATAACAAGGTTTAAAAAAATGACAATTTTTTTTTATCTTTGCTCAATTTGGCCTAAACATTTGTCGTTCTTTTTATTTTATTATGTATGGCTTTGGTTTTAAAATAGGGAAATTAGTTTGGCTGTACTGCTCAGACACCTTGGAAAATAGTCAAACCAATATGAGAAAGAATCGTGAAAAAATCGCAAATTGGGATATTTCTGAAAAAAATTTGTGATAAGATTCTTCCAACATTTCGCCCAAGAGCGATAAATGCAAACAATACTTGGCAATCAGGAAAAGGAAGTCCATGGCTTATAAATTGTGTTTGTCTCAATACAAGCACAATCACTCACACAAGCACAAACATACTAAAACACAAACAAACAAATATAAAAAACATACATGCAAATTAAAACACAAACTAAAACAAACATGGAACTAAAGGACAAACACAAACGTACAAATCAAAACACAAACATACATCCAAACAAACATTAAAAACACATGCAAACTAAAACATGAATGTAACTAAAGCCCAAACATACAAACACAGCCATCTGCACACTCGCATAAACAAACATGCCGCTGCAGTTAAACTTTTACAATGTATTTTACAAACCTTTTACAAATAAAAACCTTTAGCATCACAATGAATAAAATAAGGTTTGCAGATTTTTAGATCTTTCACACCTCAGTTGGTTTAATCAATCAAGTTTTTAGTCTGTCATCTTAAAAGAAAAGTCCTTCATACAAACATAAACAAAAAACTGAGTGTGGACATGAATCATATGTGAAAGCTATTAATAGTTCAACTATTTTTAACTGTAATATTAAACTTCACAATTATTACACATCTTATCAAAAATAAATATGCAGCATTTAAACAGCATGGTTAATAAAACTATTTTTAAAAAGAGAAAGAAGGAAGGTCTAATCTGTGGTAAACAGACAACTAAATTTCAGTTTCATTTAGGTGTACTTGTTTTTTAGTTTGCCTGTTCAACCATGCAAACATGTGTGCTCTCACACAGGTGAAGAGGTCATGAGAGCGAGAGCACAGTAGGGACATAGAGAGACGGAGGGTTAGTGAAGAGATCATATTATTGATGAATCACCCATCAATTCACTGGGAAAGAGCCAAATGTTCACAAAGCATGACAATCCACAGATTTCTTAAAACAGATGTATACTGTGAGAACGAGGTTAGAACTAATTCGTACCCCCTGACAAAATGACAGGAGCAGCTGAGGGGGCTGAGACAGACACCTGCTCAAATGGAGACACACTCCTGACAGTTGTGTTAATAGACTGTTGTGCTGTGTTAATTCTTTGTATCAATTATTATTATATTGCTGAAAAAGCTTTTTATATACATTCATCAAATGACTTGTTTGGGTACTTTTACATATAGTGTGATAAGCACTGAAAAACATGTTCAAAGGATTCTGTGTGTAATGCGAGCTCATGCAGCACATGTGCAGGTTGAGGAGAGAGTATGAGAGCGAGAGGGGTTAGGGAAAATGGGCTTCGTGGCCATAATGAGCGTTGCATTTTTCCCAATTCAGAACTATACGAGTGACACGTCTTGAGTATTCTATAGTCTTTGTTTTCATAAGCATGAGGAAAAGTGGAAATAAAGAACCTAATGGGTATTTAATAAAAAATTATTTAGTAGGTAGGGTTAGTAGTAGGTCCCATACGATAAAAAAATATTTTTTTTACTGTATGGGGTAGGGAGAGCTATCTATCTATCTATCTATCTATCTATCTATCTATCTATCTATCTATCTATCTATCTATCTATCTATCTATCTATCTATGCATGCCTTCAAAACATTCAGACTTTAACCTACTTTAAACTTCAAACTATTTCCTTTAACTTTAAAATTTGACATTTTTCAAGCTTTCTGGTCAGGCTTTCTCAAGCCAATCTTGAAGTTTGTTTTGCTTTTTTATCTAGTTATTATTAATATTTCACAATTCATGTAGTGTAATAATGGACCAAACATATATGGGAAATTTAAAACTACCAGCAAAAGTACATAAGGTAAAATTTTACAAAACTGAGATTTATACATCATATGAACGCTCAATAAATAAGCTTTCTATTGATATGTGGTTTGTTAGGATAGGACAATATTTGGCCGAGATACATTTATTTGAAAATCTGAAATCTAAGGGTGCAAAAAATCTAAATACTGAGAAAATCACCTTTAAAGTTGTCCAAATTAAGTTCTTAACAATGCATATTACTAATCAAAAATTACATTTTGATAGGTTTACAGTAGGAATTTTACAAAAAATCTTCATGGAACATGACCTTTACTTAATATCCTAATGATTTTTGACATAAAAGAAAAATCAATAATTTTGACCCATACTATGTATTTTTGGCTATTGCTACAAGTATACCCCAGCGACTTAAGACTGGTTTTGTGGTCCAGGGTCACATATTACATAAGTACAGCCGTTTTTGCACACACAACTAAAAGGAAGGTAGAAAACAAAGATGGGGAAAAAAAAAACAGAAAATAAGGAATTAATTATGGTACATGAAAGATCACATATTTCTTTTTTAAAAAGGATTTTTTTTTTATTAATTACTCTTAGTGATTTGATTTTACTTCTTATATTCTACTACTACTAGTAGATTCTAAAGATTTTGGTTTTTAAAAAAACAAACAACATCCTTAATGCACAGCAGTTCATATTACCTTTAGAAAAACAAAAGGAACTCAAATCATTCAAGAACATTGAGGAAACATTACAAGAAAAAAGCTTTGGCCTAAAAAAATTTACATTGCTACATCGCTGGTGTACCTTTATTTGTAAAGGGCATTTGATCTTTACATGTTCACTTTGTAAACACTGGGTCGGTACTTCTGCAGCAATGTAGGACGATTTTGAAGTTAGAGGAGAAAATGAGAAGGGAGTTTTTCGACATGCCCTAACTGTCATAAACAGGAATACACACAGTTCACGCAGAGCTAGACCAAGATTAGCGTTTGCGGTTAAAAAGTAAATAAATTGTGTGTGTGTTTTTTTTAAACAAATTGTTTTGTTAGATAAGACCCTTAATTCCTGGGCTGGGATTGTTTAGAGCTCTTTGACACTGCATTTATACTACTGCAGTTTGGAAGGGGGTGAGTACATTATCTGTAAGTTTTTGTTGCGGATTAAGTGACTACTCCTTTAAATCCTAAAAAAAAAATTCTATAGAAAAGCCTTTTATTTGTAACATTTATAAAATATTAAGCCAGGAACAAAATAAGACTGAATAAACCACCCCTGCTGCAAAAAATGGCTGGTTGGCTGGTTTTAGCTGTTCAGCGGTTTCAGAGGGGTTTTGCCCACTTTTCCAGCCTGGCCAAGTTGGAGAAACCACCAGCTAAAACCAGCCTGGCAAGGCTGGGAGACCAGCTAAAACCAGCTACTTCCAGCTTAAACCAGCTAAGACCAGCCAACCAGCCTAGGCTGGTTTTAGCAGGGGTTTTTTTTTCAGCAGGGACACGAAAAGCAGTTTTCAAGTAATTCTTAGTATAATCCCAGCAAACACAGAACATTCCCCTAACGTTCCCATTAGTTTTTTTTTTTTGTAACCAAATGAGAACGTTCCCAGAATGTTCCCTGCAGGTTATTTTTAGTTTTTATTTTATAACCTTAAAAATACCTTCTCAGAACGTTCCCTGCAGGTTATTTTTAGGTTTTTCTAAGAATGTTCCCGGAACGTTCCCAGAAGGTTCCCAGAACGTTCCCCTAACCTAAAGGGAACGTTCAAGTTACGTAAAGAAAACTTTCCAGGCTAAACAATAGGGAACGTTCTGGTAACCAAAAACTAACGTTCCCTGAACGTTCAGGGAACCAAAAGAAATTAGACAAATCTTCAGTTTGTAGATCACAAAAGGAGCCGTTTACATTAAAGTAATCAAAAATAAACCTTTGTAAAAAACGCTTTGTAGGATATAGTATGGATGTATCATTTTACAAGACACTTCTTTGAAACAGAGTACAAAAACCCTGATATTTAAAAAGCATTCCTTTGTCAATAGCTGACTAACCAAAATAATACAATACTTTGTCCAGTTATCAAAGTGAATCGATTTATTTTTCTACAGTATCTATTATATTACTATGTGGGGGGAAATTATGCTTTTTTTTAAAGTAAAGACCACGCTAAAAGACATTGTAGGACCGTCTGGAAGGAATCATTTCCACCTCATTATTCTCCCGCTCGCGCCTCTCCTCATTCAGTCGACACCAGTCTTCAGGAGGAGCCACACATATTATTTAGACAGGGATCAAACACACTTTATTCATTTTTGTTTAAGCCACATTTTACAGGCTTCTTTCTGTATTGTTTTCATCGACTAGAGCGCGACTTGTGCGTCGTTTCTGGCGTCTGACTAATGAAATAAACATTTAGTGCAGCTGGAAAGAAGTTTGGAGATCTGTGAAGGGAATTGATGGGAGTCTGTCTTAAGGTTTGAGCTTTTATTTCTACTCTTCTGACATATTGTTATACTTTATAGACTTTGGTAACGTCAGACATTATAATACATGTTAATGTAGGTAAATATTAATAGTTTAATGTATTGTCAGTTTCTGCACACAAAAGTATTTAAGTTATAATTACTTCATTGCAATGAATATACTTATTAGAAAATAAAACTATATTTAGATTCATGTGGACATGCTGCTGTAGTGGATAATGAAGATAAGTAGAGTTTGTTTTCGTTTTATTCATGTCATATTGAGAGAAATAATTGTATCATCTTTAAGTTGAACACTTTTAGCATATATCTCAACTCAAATAATCTGTTCCTAAAAGCAAACACTTACAATAAATTGAGATGATCCTCTGACTCTGAATGTCTTGTTGAATGAGAGTTGATAGTCTGAGGTTCATCAATATTAACAGCTACTGAAAAGACTCTTTTGTTTCATGTCAATAGTTCCTGTTCTGAATGAAAGTCAGAATATATGAAAAGAAACTCTGAATATATAAAATGAAAGTATGAATATATGGAATGAAAGTCTGAATATATGGAATAAAATCAGAATATATATAAAATGAAAATCTGAATATATATATATATATATATATATATATATATATATATATATATACACACACACACACACAATTAAACATGTAGCTATTGAAGGAAATCTAATATCATCAGCGCCATTTTGTGTTATTAATTCGCAATTGTTTAGACACATTTTGAACAATGAGCCAGTCCGCACGAAATTTAGTAGCGGCAATTTTAAGTAATGATGATTAAATTACCACCCTTGGGAACGCATGCATAGGCCCAAATACTGGTAACCGTACTCTGCACCGTTCTACTGATCAAGAAATTAGTTCGCTATTTTATCGCGGAAGAGCGAATGCAGTGAACCTGACAGGCCAGGAAGTTTCATTGTATATATATATATTCAGACTATCGTTCCATATATTAAGACATTCATTGTATAAATATAATGTTTTCATTCCATATATTCAGACTTTTATTTGATATATTTGGACTTTCATTCAATATATTCAGACTTTAATTCTATATATTCAGAGTTTCTTTCCATATATTCAGACTTTCGTTCCATACACTAAAACTTCGTATTATAAATATAATTATTTCCTGAACGACATTCCATAGTATGTATGTATGTATGTATGTATGTGTGTGTGTATATAAATATATATATATATACAGACCAAAAGTTTGGACACACCACCTCATTCAGGTGTGTCCAAACTTTTGGTCTGTACTGTAGATATGAATTCAACTGAAATATAGCAAATAGTGGAGCTCTGCAGCCACCTAACTGGTAAAAGTTGTTTGCAGTTGTTTTTTTAACTTTTAAAACTGAAAATCGAAGTCGAAATAAAAAAAAAAAGGGAAAAAATCTTACACTAAACCATGTGAAATTATCCATTTTGTCCACATGAATTAAAGTTAGAAATGTGGGTCTTTTATAAAGTGAATTTTACATTAAAAAAAAAAACAGTTTTTGTATAAAAACCCATTTAAAAAATATGTATTTATTAATTTATATATATTTAAAAAAATATCACTAACCTACTGAAAACTGCACAAATGTAGAGTAAAAAAAATTAATAAACAGAAATTTATTCAGTACAGACCAAAAGTTTGGACACACCTCATTCATTTGAATATATATATATATGACAATATTAAAAAAAAAAAAAAAAAACTATTTAACAGCTATATTTTTTCATTTTGGCAGTTTAGCTCCTCCCACACTGAAATTCTTTATCAGTGAAGTTCCTCCAATTGCAGTTCAGCTATAAATGCTGGAAGATTCCCATCAGTTCAAAAGTGAAGACGAGCATCAAAGCATCGTGAAGAGCTGAAATCTGTAAAGACTGATCCAGTGATCCAGAACACAGCAGAATGAAACACACTGAAGATACTCAAGAACAAATAGGTTGGTGTTTATTCTTCATTCATGATAAGTGATGCAAAATTCTGAGTTAGTGAAGTTGGAAAACTTCCATTAGAAATAAAAGAAATAAACTGGTTATGTTATGTTATGTTAGCCTATAACAAGAAAATTAAATGTAGTTGAAAAAAAAAAACGTTTTGCAGCATAATCTTGGATAAAATTGTTGTTAAAAGCATAATTCATAAAGCATAAAAAAAAAAAAAATCCCTATTATCATTCCGTCACCCTCATATTGTTTCAAACCTGTAGGAGTTTTTCTGTTAAACATATTTTGAAGAATATTGGTGGCTAGTTGCTGGGCCCCATTGACGACGTAGTATGACAAAAAATAAAAAAATAAATAAAAATACTATGGGAGTTAATGGGGAAATAGACATTTTTGTTAATGAACATTCTTCAGAACAAATAAATTAATATTGGTTTAGAACAACTTGAGGCTGAGTAATTTTAATTTTTCTGTAATGTTGAAGATTTTTTTGGTCATAATGTGAACTAATCCTGCTACTATTATAATAATGTATCTGTCTGGGTGTGTACGGTAGTGATGCGCGGGTCGTCTCATAACCCGCGGGCCCCGCGGGTAACCCGCGGGTCGGGTTGGGGCGGGTAAAGAAACTGTCACTTTATTTGCGGGGCGGGTTGGGGCGGGTCATTAAAAACAAAATAAAATTAAAAAAAAACAATGTATGTTGCGTGCAATCCCCTATAGCCTATATTACATATTTGGGAATATCTATTTTCATATTTTATTAAGTTCTTTAATAAGGTTATCAACACGTCACGTCACGAAAGCGCCAAGCAGCTCCCGCTGCCAGCCACAAGCGCATCAAGCGAACTCACATTCAGCTCTGCTGGCCTGGTGCTATGCGTATTTAAATCTCCTCTGATGCGCATTATCCTGCATTAGCCAAAATCATGACAGTCAACCAGATCCAGTCATATGTGAATGAATGTAAATATTCGCTAAAACACACAATAAAGACAGCAATGATGTAGTCAGGACTGTGGCGCCGGCTTGCTTTGAAATGTATTGCGCCCGCTGCGTCCTGCACCCTAGTCATTTTAAACAGTACATAATAACGAACACAATATCTTACAAACAAAAAGAAGCAGATTTTCATGATCAGAACTTCCTTAAACCAGTGAACCTTTAAACCTTTCAGTCCAAGGATCCAGTAAACGAATGCGTTCAAATAGAAAGTTCAAACCGATATTCATAAATGAAGCATATATACCCACATTTCTTCCGGCACCACTATCGTTACACCACTGATTATCTTGTTATTAATATGATTTGATTTATGGTTCATATTCATAATCGTACAGTATTGTTGCCAGTTTAAAGGGCGAAAAGCACTTTCGGTTTTCATTTGCATTACAATGCATAGTATGTCTATTTAATTGTCGCGGGTGCGGGGCGGGGCGGGTTGTAAAAATAGACACAGTACTGCGGGGCGGGCTGGGGCGGGCCAAATAATTTCATAATTGCGGGACCCGCGGGTTGAAAAAAACCCCGACCCGCGCATCACTAGTGTACGGGCCTGCAGGAGAATGGAATGTACAGACATTGAAGAAGTCACATATGGTGGACCTCATATGAAGAAACTATATGATTTGTTTTAACATTAGACAAAATATATGTTGAGACACACTACAGTAGCTAGGCCATGTTCCCCTAGGGAGGCCAGGGAAAGGAAGAACTTATGTTAGGGGCCTATACTGCCCTCCAAAGGCAAAGCGCAGTAACTACACATTTGGTCAAAATTGAGTTAAGGCTTAAAATGGACTTTGTGACAACTGTTTTGTCTTGTGGCAAAGTCTCCTGGTTAAATTTTGTCCCAGAGAAATGAGAGTGTTTCAGAGAAACAAGAGTGTCAACATGTTTGTCTAGCTGGTGTAAAAATTTAAAGGCATTTTTCTCAGTTTCAGTGTTCGCGTAGTTACTGCACTTTGCCTTTGGAGGGCAGTATAGCTAGTCCATGGTGGGGAAGAACATCTGTTTATAATAATAATAATGGTAAATCCATTCAGTTTGACATGTGTGCGTGAGAAGGCAGGTATAAGAACCCTGCCTCAACCAAGGTAAGTTAGTTCTCTATGAATGGCTCGGCTTGATTGTTTCGGCAATAAAGTCTATTCTTTTTGGTATCAAAACCTGAGTCTCAAAAATGTTTCTTCGATTGAGGAAGAGGGAAACCACCACAGTAACTGTCCCCTTAACTTGCTGCTAGCCTTAATCTCAGAAATAAATGAACTCTCTAGTCGTTTAGTAACTGGTCCTTAAGTCATAGTGTATGAAATCTATTCAGTAATTAATTTTTATTACCAAATTTACAATTCATTCCCTTTAATTCCTTTAAATTCTGTCCAACTTCAAATATTTCTAAAATTAAGTTCCCCTGGAAATTTTCCACACCTATGCAACCCTAATGGTTCACCATGATGCTGAAGAACATTAATGTTAGAAAGCATTGAGCACAAATAAAGCTAAAATATAGAGTTTACAACATTGTTATTTTTATGTTTTGTACTCAAAATCTCAAAATAACTCTCACAAAAATTTAAATTCTGCCTTCATTTACTCACCCTCAGGTTCTTTCAAATCTGTTCATACTGTAATCGGCCTTAGATTATTAACGTTTCACTTTTAAACATCACTTTTCCTTGATCTGGACAACTGTGCATCATTACAATGATTGAAGACTATCTTCGATATTTGATCAATGTTTTTCGATAAAACTGTTGCAGTGACAGATAATTATTATTTGTGTCAAAAGTTCAAAATAATAAATAAATCCGTATGTGTGATTTGATTCACATTCAGTCACGTCTGCAGAGGTACATTTTTGTGTTACCATAGCTTCACTGAACAGCGTCAATAAGTGTTTATGTTCCAAAGACATGCATTGAGAAATATTGATATATTTACACAGTTTGAAATTTCTATTTATTTTTCACTAATTTAGGTGATTTAATTAGCTTTTCTCTGGTTGGTCTTTAAAACATAACATAAGACGAGTAAATGATAGTTGTCACACACAAAAATGTAATTTGTTTCTCAGTCATGCAATTAATTTATAAAAATACACAGCAGCTGTCTTATATCTGTTATTACAATAGGACTTCCTTTCATATTTTGCTCTTTAAAATGCTTCTTTTTTCAGACCTGATGGAGGAGAGCGAGGAGAGTGACGAACTGAGTGAAGAGGAGGAGCATCACGTCAAACCAGGAAAAAAAACTTTGAGTCACTCAGAGACTAAAAAGACATTTTTAAAGAAAAGAATGGCCAAGAAATCTGTCTGCACTCAGTGTGGAAAGAGTTTCGCAGACAAACATAGTCTTAAGTGTCACATGAGAGTTCACACTGGAGAGAAGCCGTTCACATGTGATCAATGCGGGAAAAGTTTTGCACAACAAGGAAACTTTAAGGGACACATGAGAGTTCACACAGGAGAGAAGCCGTTTCCATGTGATCAGTGCGCAAGGAGTTTCTCACACAAACAAAGTCTTGAGTGTCACATGAGAGTTCACACTGGAGAGAAGCCATTCACATGTAATCAATGTGGAAATCAATTTAAAGAAAAAGGATCCCTTAAAAAGCACATGAAAATCCACACTGGAGAGAAGCCGTTTTCATGTGATCAGTGCGGGAAGAGTTTCTCAGACAAACACTATCTTGAGCTTCACATGAGAGTTCACACCGGAGTGAAGCTGTTTCCGTGTGATCACTGTGGTAAGAGTTTCAGACAATCATCAAACCTTACAGTACACAGGAGAATTCACACAGGAGAGAAGCCGTACAAGTGTGATCTATGTGAAAAGAGATTCGCACACAAAAATGCTCTTGCAGGTCACATGAGAATCCACACCGGAGTGAAGCCGTTCATGTGCGATCGGTGTGAAATGAGATTCTCAAGGAAAGATGGTCTTGAGTGTCACCTCAGAGTTCACACTGGAGAGAAGCCATTCGCTTGTGATCAATGCGGAAAGAGCTTCACGCAAAGAGCACATCTTAAAGGACACATGAGAGTTCACACTGGAGAAAAGCCACACACGTGTGATCAGTGCGGGACGAGTTTCCCATACAAAAACGGCCTTTCTCTTCACATGAGGATCCACACAGGAGAGAAGCCATTCAAGTGTGATCAGTGCGGCAAAACATTTCATTGGTCATCAGGTCTGAAAACTCACCTGGCAGTTCATACGAATGAGAAGCCACATTCCTGTTCTGAATGTGGAAAGACATTTTCACGGCTGAGGAATTTACTTTTACATCAGAAAACTCTGCATACTGGTGTGAGAGAGCACATGTGCTTTGAGTGTGGGAAGACTTTCACTACAGCAAAACATTTAAGACTACACCTGAGAGTTCACACTGGAGAGAAACCTCACAAGTGTTCATACTGTGACAAGACATTCAGTCAGTTAGGAAATATGAAAATACACGAGAAGATGCACAGCAGAGAGAAGCGTCATAACAGGTGTGATCAGTGCGGGAAGAGTTTCTTTTTTAAAGGTCACCTGAAGCTACACATGAGGATCCATACAGTGGAGTAACCACATCTATTTGGGCAAAGCTTCGTCCAGTTACCTTCTTTATTCGCACATATTTCTTTGAATTTTCCATAGCATAGTGGCCAATGAACTTGTGCCATAAAGGAAAGAATTTCCCCTTTCACACAGAGCACTGATTCCAATAACGTGATATTTAGCCCCTGGAATGCAAATTTTATTAGGGTAACCGAGCCAAAAACACGTATTTAACATCCCCGGGGGACCCCCACTTCGAAACACCATTGGGCTAGTTTTGAGTAGCAATTGGGTGGGTTTTGTTGTAAAAACCTGGCAACCCTGATCCCAACTTGCGCACCATTGGACGCACCTTTAAAGTGTTTTGTTTTCGATCTGAATTACTTGGTTTTAAAGTTCTAGGATCTCAGCACAAATCAGACAATTCAAGTGGTTCGATTAGAAGATTTGAAACACTTCTACAGACCCAAATTCCACAAGAGGCCATAAGTTTGTCGTTTGATACCCTGGCACCAGCCACCCTGAAGTCTAATGAACTAGAAGCTAAGAACAACTTGCAACATTAACACACAAGGACACTTGTTGATAATCCCAAGAAAAGAGATTGTGAAACTTGGGGCAAGTAACCAAGATTAATGGTCAAAATATGCACATCATGAACATCACATGAGGAAAATTATTAGAGATTTTGGTTGGTGGGCTCCCCCACTCAGGACAGAAACAGAGATTCCTTCCCTAACCTTTTGACTTTCCAGCTCAGAGAACGTACCATTACATTCCCAATACGACACAGAAAACTGCCTATTCATGTATGCATCTAAAATGATGCTAAAAGAACTTAGGAGCAACTAATCATTTCTATGCATAACTTCCTATCATTTATGTAACCCATACATTTGTCTATCACGTTTTAATCACTCGTTGTGTATGTCCTTTGTGATAACTATTGAATAGCTTAATGGTTTATATTTGTGTTTGGTATGCCTGTGCTTGAAATTGCATTTCTTGAAATGCTTCTATAATTCAATTCTTTGTCAAATGTATTATAGCCTTGTTATAGATATCTCGTCCAAATTTGACTCTGCAAAGAGCGGGAAAATTGGAACCACGGGACCATTGGGACCTTTGCACCGGAGAACCCTTTTCATAGTTCCTAGAACTATTGGAAGAAGTTACTGCTTTTTGGCGTGTTCGCACCACAGGAACGTCAGGCAGACGTTTGTAAGATGTCAGTGTTACATACATTATAATTCATAAACATCTTTAAGACATTTATTAGACGTCTATTTGACATCTTATAGGAAACATCCAATAGATGTATTGCAGATGAGCAAACTATGTCTTGCAGATGTAAATGCAGACGTCAAATAGATGAAAAGTTGCCAAGTCTTGAACTGTTCAGATTAGGAAAACTATTTTAAAAAACTAAATGGTTCCATTTTACTTTTACTGAACAGTTACTGAAATATGTTTTTTTTCCAAAATAAAATTTTCTCTGTCTTCTACTTGGTCTTTTTCTGTATAGCATAGTAAGATTTTTCTGTAGGCATATTTTGGCATTACAGCAATGGTTTATTGATTTCAGCCTATATGCAACCAATAAGTTCTACAGCCATATTGTGGCTATTGATTTTTTTGATATCTGAAATATGTCAATTAGAAAATATGTCCACAAATGACAAATTAAGGGGTGCTATATGAAGGATGCTTGAGGGTTAAAGGAGACCCTGTGACGTGCGGGTAAAGATGAGGAAGCAAATGCAGGATGAAATGAAATGACAGTTTATTGAAGTTGATACAAACAGAGTGATGATGGTGCGATCTCTCAGCTGGGTGACACAGGGGTTAGATGGCTGGTGATGGTGGTGAGAGAGTCCGATGGTGCTGTGGTGAATCCAGTGAAACACGAAGACAGCGACAACATCCACGACAGAACAATCCAAACACTCGAACCAGACAGAGCAAGACGAACCAACACGACGAGGGATCCGGGAAAACTATCAGACGAGGGAGAGAGAATGCTGTGAGTATAAATAGGCAGTGGTGATGAGAGACACCTGTGGCGGGCTGATTGGCAGCTCAGCTGAGCGAGCGTGACAATCACATGACAAACGAACAAATCACAAGACCTGAGAAGACAGCGGATACATGAACCGTGACAGTACCCCTTCCTCTAGGAACGTCTCCTGACGTTCCCAGATTCTGCAACCTGTCGATTGAAATCATCGATAAGAGAGTGATCCAGGATGTCTCTGGCAGGCACCCAACTTCTCTCCTCCGGACCGTAACCTTCCCAGTCCACCAAGTACTGAAATCCTCGTCCCCTCCGCCTAGAGTCCAGAATGCGATTAACCGAATAGGTTGGTTCCCCGTCTACGAGTCGCGGCGGTGGGGGAACCGGAGCTGGCGGATTAATACGTGCAAAAAACACTGGCTTAATTTTGGAGACATGAAAGACGGGATGAATTCTCCTGTATACTGGAGGAAGTTTGAGGCGGACTGCCACCGGACTAATGATTTTGGTGACAGGAAACGGGCCAATAAATTTGGGAGCAAGCTTATTAGAAACGGAGCGGAGCGGAATGTTCTTAGTAGAAAGCCACACTTTAGAACCGACGACGTATACGGGAGGCTTTGACCGGTGGCGATCGGCCTTGGCCTTGGTGCGCGCTCCCACCCGGAGTAGAGCCTCACGGGCTCTAGTCCAGGTGTGATGGCACCTCTGGACGAAGGCGTGAGCAGAGGGGACCGCGACTTCGGATTCCAGACTAGGAAAAATAGGTGGCTGGTAACCTAAGCTACACTGAAACGGAGATAGGCCCGTGGATGATACTGGTAATGAATTGTGGGCATACTCCACCATCGAGAGTTGTTGGCTCCAGGAGGAAGGATTTCTGGAGACCACGCAACGTAACGCCCTTTCCAGATCTTGGTTGGCTCTCTCGGTTTGACCATTGGTTTGTGGATGGAACCCTGAAGATAGACTAACAGTAGCCCCCAGTAATTTACAAAATTCTTGCCAAAATTTGGACACAAACTGGGGTCCCCTGTCGGAGACCACGTCTGTCGGGAGGCCATGTAACCGAAAGACGTGATCCACCACAGTCACCGCTGTTTCCTTGGCTGAGGGTAATTTGGGCAAGGGAATAAAGTGGGCAGCCTTCGAGAACCGGTCCACCACGGTCAAAACTACCGTGTTGCCCTGGGAGGGCGGGAGGGCGGTAACAAAATCTAGCGCAATATGGGACCAGGGTCTCGAAGGTACCGGCAGCGGTTGAAGGAGCCCATCTGGAGGTCTATTAGAAGTCTTACCAATAGCACAAACCGAGCAAGCCAAAACAAAACTGCGAACGTCACGAGCCATAAGGGGCCACCAAAATCGTTGCTTGACCAAATGTAAGGTTCGATTGACTCCTGGATGACATGCTACATTAGAACAATGTCCCCACTGAATAACCTCGGACCGTAATTCCTCTGGCACAAATAACCGATTCGGTGGGCAAGCGGGCGGAGGCGTTACCCCTTCTAAGGCTGTTTTTACCTTCGATTCGACCTCCCATGTGAGAGTTGAAACGATAAGCGTCTCAGGAAAAATACTCTCGGGAGTGGACGGGCGATCGGAATGGTCAAAAATACGCGACAAAGAATCGGGTTTAACGTTTTTGGAACCCGGGCGGTACGAGAGAGTAAAATCAAAACGTCCGAAAAACAGAGCCCACCGAGCCTGCCTAGAGTTCAATCTTTTAGCCGTTCTAATGTATTCGAGGTTTTTGTGATCGGTCCATACGATGAAAGGTACCCCCGACCCCTCAAGCCAATGACGCCATTCTTCTAATGCCAACTTGACTGCCAACAACTCTCGATTACCAATATCATAATTCGATTCTGCAGGGGATAAACGATGGGAGTAAAACGCGCAAGGATGCATTTTGTCGTCTGTGGTTGAGCGCTGGGACAGGACCGCGCCAACCCCCACCTCTGATGCGTCAACCTCCACCACAAACTGACGTGATGGATCAGGGGTAATTAAGATGGGAGCCGAAACGAAGCGGCCTTTCAGTTTGGCAAACGCAGCATCAGCTGCGTCTGACCACCTGAACGTCGTCTTGGAAGAGGTTAAGGCAGTCAGAGGTGCGGCTAGCTGGCTGTAATTACGAACAAAGCGTCGGTAAAAATTGGCGAACCCAAGAAACCTTTGCAGGGCCTTGCGGGAATCCGGGGTTGGCCAATCTACCACAGCCTTTACCTTCTCTGGATCCACGCGCACCCCCTCAGGCGACAAGATGTACCCTAGAAAAGGAACAGACTGTGCATGAAAAACGCATTTCTCCGCCTTGACAAAAAGCCCATTCTCTAGCAGCCTCTGAAGCACTCGTCGTACCTGCTGCACATGTTCCTGGAGAGACGAAGAAAAAATCAATATGTCATCCAGGTAGACATATATGAACTGATCGACCATGTCTCGCAGTACGTCATTGACGAGTGCTTGAAAGACCCCTGGGGAGTTGGACAAGCCGAAGGGCATGACCAAGTATTCAAAGTGCCCCCTGGGGGTATTAAAGGCGGTCTTCCATTCATCTCCCCTCCTGATGCGGACCAAATGATACGCGTTTCTTAAATCCAATTTAGTGAAGACCGACGCTCCCTGCAACCTCTCGAAGGCTGAAGATATCAATGGCAAAGGGTAGGTGTTCTTAACCGTGATATTATTCAGCCCTCGGTAATCAATGCAAGGTCGCAGAGATCCGTCTTTCTTCCCCACAAAAAAGAATCCCGCCCCCGCTGGTGAAGAGGAGGGTCGAATGAACCCGGCTGCTAGAGAATCAGAAATATATTTCTCCATAGCCTCCCTCTCTGGAACCGAGAGTGAATAAAGTTTGCCCTTGGGCGGAGACGTACCTGGCAATAACTCTATAGCACAGTCATAGGGACGATGAGGAGGGAGAGAAGCAGCCCGAGACTTACTGAACACTTCCTTCAGGTCGAGATACTCAGAGGGCACGTTACACAGATCCACCGCCTTCTCCTGAAACATAGAAACAGAGACAGACGGACAAGCAGAGACAAGACAAGACTCATGACATTTAACGCTCCACTCAGACACAGACTGGAGCTGCCAATCAACCTTGGGGTTATGTTTTATGAGCCACGGGTGTCCAAGGACAACAGGTGCATGAGGGGAGTCCAGGATGAAAAAGGGGATACTCTCACTGTGATTGCCAGACACAGTGAGAGTGATGGGTTCTGTAGTGAAGGTGATCCGGGGAAGGAGCTGACCGTTGAGGGCGTGGACTGCGATGCTGTTGGTGAGGGGACGGAGGGGAACATGATTAGCACGAGCAAATGAATAGTCCATAAAATTACCTTCGGCCCCGGAGTCCAACAGTGCAGTGCAGATGTGATCCTGTGTGTGCCATCTTAACCTTACCGGAAGGAGCGTGGAGGTCGAGGTGGATGAGGTCTTCTCAGCAGAGATCCCACCCGACAGTAGCCTCAGATTTACTGCCGGGCTGGGCCTTTTACCGGGCAGTTGAAAGCGAAATGTCCTGCCGCGCCACAGTACAGACAAAGGCCCTGGGACCTCCGCCTCTCCTTCTCCTCCCGGGAAAGCCGAGCTTTACCCACCTGCATGGGCTCGGGTTCGTCGGTGTGGCTGATCGGTTCTCTGCCGCTGGCTCGAGTTGACATTCCCTCCCCAGGGGGGAGCCGAGCGGAAAGTCCCCGTCGCTCGGCTCGGGAGAGTCGAGAGTCTACCCGCAGTGCAAGGTCGATAAGTCCATTAAGGTTGGCGGGTAGATCCAGGGCGTAGATCTCCTTTTGAACTCGATCAGCCAACCCATGCAGGAACATATCCCACTGCGCTTCCTCGTTCCAATTACACTCCGCCGCCAGGGTGCGAAACTGAATGGAATAATCGGAGACGGAACTCCCCCCCTGTCGGAGATCCGCCAACATCCGCGCGGCCTCCCTTCCTGAGACCGCGCGGTCAAACACCCTTTTCATTTCGGCGGCGAGTGTGGCGAACGAGGCACAACAAGGGTCTTGATTCTCCCACACCGCCGAGCCCCAAAGTGCCGCCCTCCCCGTCAGTAGGGTGAGCACGAACGCCACCTTGCCCTCCTCACTACAAAATGTGCGCGGCTGTAAAGTGAAATGCATAGAGCATTTAGTGAGGAAGGCTCGGCATTGGTTCGGCTCACCACTATAGACCTCCGGCGGGGGAAGGCGGGGCTCTGGCTGGGTAGCGAGAGCAGATGTTCCGACTGCAGCGAGAGGGGCGGGCGGCGTGGGTGGTGTGGCGAGCGCAGCGGGAAGTTGCAATTGACGCATACGCTGGGTGAGCTCAGACACCTGTGTCACAAGAGCTCTGATGGCCTGACCGGAATCCTCAGAGCCCTTCTCCTGTTTCTCCAGCCGAGAGATACAATCCCGCATGTAATCCTCCAGGGTGGGCGGGGTGGTGCCTGCTGCTTCCATTAGTGGTCTGATAGTTCTGTGACGTGCGGGTAAAGATGAGGAAGCAAATGCAGGATGAAATGAAATGACAGTTTATTGAAGTTGATACAAACAGAGTGATGATGGTGCGATCTCTCAGCTGGGTGACACAGGGGTTAGATGGCTGGTGATGGTGGTGAGAGAGTCCGATGGTGCTGTGGTGAATCCAGTGAAACACGAAGACAGCGACAACATCCACGACAGAACAATCCAAACACTCGAACCAGACAGAGCAAGACGAACCAACACGACGAGGGATCCGGGAAAACTATCAGACGAGGGAGAGAGAATGCTGTGAGTATAAATAGGCAGTGGTGATGAGAGACACCTGTGGCGGGCTGATTGGCAGCTCAGCTGAGCGAGCGTGACAATCACATGACAAACGAACAAATCACAAGACCTGAGAAGACAGCGGATACATGAACCGTGACAGACCCATTATGCCCCTTTTTACAAGATGTAAATAAGTCTCTGATGTCCATGTGAAGTTTTAGCTCAAAATACCCCACTGATCATTTCTAGAGTTTGTTAACTTGTTGCCACTTTGAGGGTATGAGCCAAAACACAATTTTGGTCTTTGTCCCTTTAAATGCAAATGAGATGTTGCTCCTGGCCCCCTTTTCAGAAGAGGGTGGAGCTTCAGTAGCTTATATAGCAAGAGTGCATTGAAGGCAGCATCAGTGAAAAAAGGCAGAGACAATGCTAGCTTTAACAACATTAGCCTTACAGAGTACCAAGAAGCTCTTTCAGAAAGGCAATTTTAAAACAAAATATGAAGCGCTTACATTGTCTGGAGCTGACGTTCACAAACGAAGCTTTGGTATTGATCGAAGCATGCACTTTATTCAGGGGATCAGCTTTTGATCTGGTGTTTGCCATGTCAGTCTCATAGTGGATCCTTTGACAATAAATGCAGTGAACTCTGATTTTGAATGTTCTGTGAGTCTAGCATGTGTTTGAGGTCAAAGGCCACCAGTTACACTGTTTTCACATTAACAATTTTAAACATTTTATTGGTCAAATTTTTACAGTATTTCACAAGATTTTTATTGAGCCTATGTTCACACAATCCAGAGTTTTCCACCAAAATAAAAACTCAACTGCAAATGCTACATGTGTACATTTTACATGTGTATGTGTACATTTTGTTTGTGATGTGAATAAAATGCAGCAGTTGGTTCTAATTTCAAATTAGAATTTATATTATAAAATATTTAGTTGTTGTAGTAGCAGCAAATGCAAAAACAGTTTCTGGGCCAGGAAAAAATATTTATAGCTATTGACATGTGTTGCAAAAAGTTAAGTTTTAGGCCCTGCTTGCAAGTGTAGAAATTAGTATTGTAATTTCCATACTGTAGAATAAGGTAAAATAATATACTTGTGAAATACTCATTTTCATTTATTTTTACAGTGGAATTGTTTTACAATATAAAGCGATTAATGTCAAATGAATATTAATATAAAACCTTGATATGAACATGTTCTGAAGAAAATGTGAGTGGTGGTTGTCGAAACTCAACTCTGATGTTGTTAAACAGTTGCTATTACTTATTCGTGTTTTAGTAAATTTGCCCATTTATTGCAGTGCTTCTCATGCACAGTCGCTGGTAAATTGAAGAAATTACTGAATTATTTTACATTTTAACACATCAGTTGACATCTTGGAAATATGGCTAGTAGTGGTATTTTAAGAAGCGTGTTATAGTTAATGTTTATCGTTAGAAAATAGTCAGTTATACTGTAATTGCAGCTAGATAACGTGAGAAACACCATTATAGTGACCATAACCAGACATAGTCATATTTTTACGTTTTTAGTCTTTCTGCAATCTTTCTCTCCCTGTAGGAGGTGGAATGAGTTTCAGTAAAGACTGCATTTAAGAAATACAATAAGGATAAATGCTAAATGCAATTGGTTTTAAGTCTTTCTTATTTTAAGTCTTTCTAATGATACTCATGAGGTTATGAGGTCCACTTCTATTCCATTTTAAGGTGACTGGAGCATGGTCGCTAATAACAATTGGATGGATCTTTGATTCGGAAATATTTGATATGATAGAATTATTGGTGAGAAAGAAATCAATGAAGGAATATGAATGATGGACTGCTGAGAATTACAAGTACTCTTTAGCATTTGGGTGTTGTTGCCAACTATTGCCAACAGGGCCGTAGCCAGGATTTTTCAAATACCAAGGTCATTTTTTCAAATCCCCCCACACACAAATAAATACAAAAAAAAAAAAAAAACATAGATTGGGAAGACACATTTATTTTCACAATTCTAAACTTGTGTAAAAATGGCACCATAACTGACGGTGTTTCTCAGCTACCTAAAGTATAGCAGCTATATTTACATTGTAACTTACATAACACATGACAATAGAAAGTCAACAACTGCTGTATTATTTTAATATGAACCCTTAAAGTGTTGGCTTGGCATATATCAATGTGTTTGTGTGTTTCAGAAAGAGAAAGTGTGTGTGTGTGTGTGTGTGTGTGTGTGTGTGTGTGTGTGTGTGTGTTCTGGTATTCATCACATTGTGGGGATATAAGTCTGTTTAAACAGTCACGTCATGGGGACCTCTTGCGTTGTGGGGACCAAAAGTCAGGTCCCCATAAGGGAAAGCCATATAAATGAATAGAGGCGCTGTTTTGAAGGTGCTGGGCGGAGTTTCAGCGTTGGCTCATAACACACGTTTATCCGTGAATGTGTGAGTGTGAAGGGAGTGCTCAGCTAAGTCCCCGAACATTTCTGACCGGTACTGCGCGCGCTTCTTCACATACTCGTTATCCAAATATGGTCAGCTCCACCCACTTCCTCGTCCTCATTAAGAACGATATCAGCAGCAATATGAAAAATGAATATTAAATCAACACTTTACATGGACGGAGGATCAGAAGGTTGTTTGCGGGAGAATATCGACTCGAGGAGAGGCAGGAGATGCTGAATTTGTGAAGTGGAAAAAGTGAAACACAAGGTAAGAACATATTAAACCAATTAGCTTAATTATATCTGAAGTTGTAGGCTAGCTAGTTAACATAGGAGATAATTAACTCTTGAGGCCTATGGCCTACGTGAGGCCTGTAATCTGTTTTTCAATTGGCGATCGCATAATCATACAATTTTATGTTTATTAATTAGTTCACATATTAATGTAGTGTTGCATTACAAAAATACAATACACTGTTACATGACTTTAACATTCATATCTGCTTATTAAACACCTTAGATTAATTATGCATGTCTCTCCATATTCAGTGTAATTTGAGTTAATAATTATTATATTATGTAACCATAACCTTATGAGTATGTAATGCAAAAAAATTGACAAATTACGTGGCATTTCGCGCTATAGTAAATTTGGTTTTTATGAATGGAGTCCGCGATCCCGTCTGTGTTTTCGCGGAGGAGACATTGTGAACGCACGACCATGATGAGACAGAAATGACATGCCTTCGTGTAAATAAGATAAATAACATAAGGCTATTTAGTTTGTTTAATAAAAGAACAATGTATAGACCTGTTCTATAGGAAAGATAACCTTAAATGACTTCTATTATGATATGGCGCTATATCGAAAATAAAATGAACTTGTCGTTCAAGGGGGGCGGGGGGTGCCGTTGGGGGGGGCGGGGCGCCCCCTTAAGATAATGGTAGGGGAAACACTGACGACGTAGTAAAAAGAAAAGTATTTAATAAATACAGGCAGACACAGGAACACAGAGTGGTAACATTAAAGACTGACAAGGATGCAGGGGAAAACACACCTTAAATAGACAGACTGATTAACACATTCAGGTTCCAAAACACACAGATCTGCGGTGGGAAATGATGGGAGAAACCAACTAGAAAGTCCGGGGGTGTGACACATTTTTTCTCTTATTGATTTTACACAATAGTGGTCATTGAAAAACATAGGGAATGCAAGTTGTGCTGCTTTGCATGTATGCAAGCAAACACAGAGCCTTAAATAGTGAAATTCAAATATGTGCATGTGTAGCAACAAAGCAAATAGCATAGCAAATAAATAAGTGTAAACAAAGCACCTGTTCCAGCTACCTGTTGCCACACCCCTGTGGTCAAACCTGATGTATATTTTTACATTCAGAAAGATCTATGCACTTCTGAATCAACAGCCAAGTCCTTTCCCACAAACTACATAAGGTAACTCTTCTTTAAATGATTAATTGCGCTTAGTTTTAAAAAGTAGTTTAAAACTCATTTCAAATAATATTTAGATTTTATGTTTTATGTTTTGTACTTTGTTCCATATTTCTGGACTTTGTTCAGATTTTTTCCCCCAGGTCCATACAGTTAACAATGCTTTGTTTGTAGTAAAGAATTGAAGTAGTCCATATGAAACCAATGCGATGTCCAGTCTATCCGAACATAGCTCATTATATTTAATTTGATCACACCCACAAGCAACTAACACTTTTATATTATAATTAGCCATATGAGCAAAGCGCGGAGGTAAACGCCTACCTCACCATAACAAAGCAGTGAGTTTCCTTCAAGTTTATCTGGCTTACTGTTCGTTTCTGGAAGAAGGCGCACTGTGAGGATTAAAACTGGTGATTACCTTGATCAGAAGAAAAACGCAATGAGACGCAAATTCAGCAGGAGGAGACATTTACATGAGTAAGTCATTATGAAGGACGTTTCATTTCATTGCATCTAAATGTCTCACGATGCCAGAATGGTTTTAATGTTCTAGAAAACTATGCTACATAAAAGTAATAATTTTTACATTGAAACATTTAAAGAAAAATTCTAAGAATATTTAGACAACATGTATAATACATACTAAGCATGCTTGTATTTATGACTATAAGATAATATTTTTTTATTTTAATTTATCGTATAACAATGATTAGTCTATGACTACAAAATCATAATATATGATTGTTTTCTAGTGATCTGAAACCTGCTCAGCAGATGACTCCTGCTGACATTTACTTGAGTCGCTTCAAACTGTTTTCCTCTGAGAGCACTTTACCAACTTCAGATGTTAAACTACACTGATATTCTAGTTTAAAACAAAGTCCTTGACTAATGATTTTGTAATGACTTAAATATCAGGTATAATTTACTTGTTGAACAGAATTCAGAAAAAGTTTTCAGAAATGCCACAAAGTCTGTGCATATCTGTGTGGTGAGATCAGGGAGCTCAATAATGTGTCTTTGACCTTCATTATCTATGTTTTGATTATACTGTGTTGTAAATAAAATACAAATAATCTAAAACTCCATTCTTTGAATCTTCTCACATTTTTCGTTGCCGAATTGACCCGGGCTATTCAATTGGCGGCCCCGGGCCGGGTCCGGCCCCTGAGGGATTTTGTACCGGCCCTTGGAGTGAACTGTCATAGGCGTGGTCGATATTGTCCCTACCACTTTTGAAACATTTCGCCGCACGAATGTATCAATACAAATAAGTTACAAATAGCTTTAATTTCATTCGTTGTTAAATAAGAGGCGATCTGGCGCTGAAATGTGTTGTTTTTGAAATCAAGTGATCAAAGTGCTCGTTGCCGCTATGATCAGTGGCGCGGATACTGTGTTCTCTTGTGGCTCGCGCACAGTGACAGTCTTCACTCGGACACGTGCTTCAATCCGTTGTGGAGACTTTCTATTCGTTCCGGTGAAATTACAAAACAAAATGCACACAAACGTGTCCCTGCCTGATATTCAACCGCATAGTTGGTTTTGATGAAAAAAAACAAACAAAAAAATATTCGAGTGCAGATTAGAACACAGATCCTCTGACACGCATGGCAAAAGTTCTGCCAGTGGACCATTTAATTACACGCTTAACACAGTTGGATCTATGTATTTTATTCACGTGAAAATTCTTGCCTCTAACAATATATATAAGACCTTATTAAATGACAAATTAAACCCAGTGTACTATTTAAATCGATTGCTGGACATCGTAATGTAATTGTTCATACATCTGATTTATGATTTAGCATAATGTTAGCAATGTCCCACCCATTTTTTAAAACAAAGTTACGCTACTGAATGTAGTTATTACATATGGGAAGTCTAATGCAGCGCATGGCTATGGTTAATTGTAAATTTTTTCGTGCAGTATGCACCCCTTTAAACCATGGTGGCAAAACAGGTAGTATGTGTAACTTACATGACCAATCAAAATCGCCCATTCGCGACGCGCTGTAGTGCTGCGCTCTAAATGCTCTATTTTCTTTCAAGCCAAGCACAAAGTTTGTCAAACAAAAAAAATTTCTCTCTCTACCTTAAAAAAAAGAAAAGTTGACTCAGAGAACAGGCAATTCAACAATGAATGGACAGAGAAATACGCGTTTATTACCGTTGATGTGAATCCTGTGTGCTTAATCTGCAACGAGTGCCTCGCCGTGTGTAAGGAGTATAATTTGAGAAGGTATTTCAAAACAACACATGCTAACTTTGATGCTACTTTCCCACTGGGCTCTGCTGCTCGGAGGCAAAAGTTAACAGGGCTTATATCTTTTTATGAGAAAAGACATCACATTTTGTTTCGGGCCTGTACGGATCAAGAGAGAGCAACTGTGGCATCGTTACGAGTGGCATGAATTTTGGGCAAAAAGAAAAAGCCGTTTACAGACTCCATCGAGGACGTGGTAACAGATGAGAAAACCCGAAAAAACATTACTGATTCGATCAAGCAAATTCCAGCTTCTGACACTTCAAATATGAGTAGAGTCGAGTCCCTTGCATCGGACGTTTTCGAGACGCTTTTGGACAAGCTGAGGAAGGCTGAGGTGATGTCTTTGGCCGTGGATGAGTCGACTGATAACAGTGATGTTGCACAGCTGTGCCTCTATGTGCGATTTTTTGATGGGGAATGTTTTCGTGAGGATCTGCTTGGACTAATTCCCATGGAGGGGTACACTACCGGTGAGATTCTCTTCACCAAAATTGCTTCATTCTTTGAAGAGAACAACTTGGATTTGGCGCATCAACATGTTGGTGACGGATGGTGCGCCCTCGATGGCGGGCAGGGATCAGGGGCTCGCCGGAAGGATGGCATCTGCGGCTCCGCAGGTGAGATCTCTGCATTGCCTCATCCACCAAAGCCTCCTGTGTGCCAAGCTCAGTGGTGAGTTAAAAGAGACCATGGACTCTGTCATGGCAATTATAAACTTCATCCGTTGTATCTACAGTTTACAGCACCGCCTTTTCCGCAAGTTGTTGACTGACATGTCTGCTGAATATAAAGATTTGCTGATATACCATTCACAATGACATTAGATGGCTTAGCAAAGGTAACACTTTGAAACGTTTTTGTGAACGTGGGGAGATTCTGGTGTTTCTCCGGACTTCAAAATTGAAAAAAGCTGGCAAGTTTCTGTCTCTGATGGAAAATGATGAGTTTAATGCCGCTGTTTGCTTTTGAGAGACGTTTTCCAACATTTGAACCGACAGCAGGTCTTTAAGTTTTTTGTGTGGCTTTTCTTTGTTTGGAGGTATGTGGCATGCTGGCACTGGAGGAGTTCAAACATGGCTCCTGATTACCCTGGCATCTGTGGAGAGGCTGTGTGAGGCAGGAGGAAACTTCGATGTTGAGGAAGGACAAAATGTTGATGAAAAGGGAGCTGATGCCTTATAAGGTACAGGGGGCTTGGGTCTTTATACTTTTTCTGTTACAGTGAGGCTCCTGCTTTTCATCAAAAGACTCTCTCGAACAGGAAACTGAAGTGAGGGCAGAACAAACTCCAGGAGTCATTATTATATTCGAACAGTCTTACCTTTTCCTTTATGTCAAGGATATAACAGCATTTTTACTCCATCGTGTTTTTTTTCTCGCATAAAGGGTGTAGTCAAATTTTCTTTTTTTAATTCTGTGTGTGGTCAGCATTTTACAAAACTACCAGAGCAAATCAAATCAAATCAAATCAAAATTTATTTGTTAAGCACCTTAAAAAACACAGCGTGTACCAAAGTGCTGTACAACACTATAAACACAATAAAACACAGATATAGATAATAATAATATAGAAACACAGATTAAGCACAGTAAAATAAAATAAAACAGAATATAATACAAAATTCGAAAAGATAAAAATATAGAAAAGCAGATAGAAGTAGATCCAAACTAAACGCATCTAATTCAAATCAATAATCCTTACTCAGCCGTAAAAGCCTCGTCAAACAGATAAGTCTTAAGACGGATTTTAAACATGCTAACAGAGGTAGACAGTCTGACAGATGCTGGTAATGCATTCCACAACTTTGGAGCAGCCACGGAGAAGGCACGATCTCCTTTGGTTTTTAGACGTGACCGAGGAATTTCAAGGAGCAGCTGGTCTTGAGATCTTAAAGATCTCTGTGGATGATGAACATTTATAAGTTCAGAAATATATTTTGGTGCCAGTCCATGAAAGGCCTTAAAAGTATACAAAAGCACCTTATATTTTATTCTGCAGTGAACAGGTAGCCAGTGTAGAGAGGCCAGAATGGGAGATATATGATCCCTCTTTCTTGTGTTCGTCAGCAGCCTTGCTGCAGCATTTTGTACCCGCTGGAGATGTGACAGTGAAGACTGACTTAAACCCAGGTATAAAGCGTTGCAATAATCAAGGCGTGAGGATATAAAAACATGAATTACTTTCTCCAGATCACTGAAAGATAAGACAGATTTGAGTTTAGCAATATTTCGCAGTTGAAAAAAGCTACTCTTTACAACTGACTTAATTTGTCTCTCAAATTTTAACTCTGTGTCAAAAATAAAACCCAAATTTTTAACGTGGGTATGCAAATTGGATGACAACGGACCCAGACTTGTTGCTATCTTTTTTGCATAGTTAATCGGGCCAAATAAAATTATTTCTGTCTTTTTTTCATTTAACTGAAGAAAGTTTGTATTCATCCAGCATTTAATATCGTTTAAACATTCAATGAGTGATTTAACACATGTATCATCTCCTGACTTTATGGGCAGATACATCTGAGTGTCGTCTGCATAAAAATGGTATGAGATATTGTATTTCTTAAATATGGAGCTAAGAGGGAGCATATATAATGAGAATAGTACTGGTCCTAAAATGGAGCCTTGAGGGACCCCACATGAAATAGACGCTTTTTTTGATGAAAAATTTCCAATTTTAACAGAAAAAGTTCTATTTTGAAGATAGGAGGTAAACCAGCTTAGGGCAGTTCCTTGGATGCCCACATAATAATTTAAACGTTCAATCAGAATAGTGTGATCGATTGTATCAAATGCTGAGCTAAGATCTAACAGAACCAAAGCAGCATTGCTACCAGCATCAACACTTAACAAAAGATCATTCGATACTTTAAGAAGCGCTGATTCAGTGCTATGGCGTGTTCTGAAACCAGATTGAAATGTATCAAGGACTTCATTATTTGTTAAAAAGGAATTTAGCTGGCCGAGAACAATCTTCTCTAGAATTTTAGATAAGAATGGTAGCTTAGATATTGGCCGAAAATTATTTAGGTCTGCTGGGTCTAGACCAGACTTTTTAAGGAGGGGCTGGACAACAGCATGTTTAAGACTTGATGGGACACAGCCGCTAGTCAGACTGCAATTTATAATAGAGAGAATGCTTGGTCCAATAGTATCTATAAGCTTAACACATAGTTTGGAGGGGAGGACATCACATGACGAGGATGTAGGTTTTAAGTGTGTGACAACATCCTTAAGAACTAGGAGTGAAACTGGCTCAAACTGAAACAAATTATAAGACACATGTGTCAATGCAGCAATTTTGTCATATTTCGATGCCGTAATTGACAACCTTATATCTTCAATTTTTTGAGTAAAAAACATCAGAAACATTTCACATGTGTCTGCTGAGGGATCAGGGCCAGCACTGTACTCTGGTTTTATTATAGTATTTATGATTTTAAATAAAACCTGTGGACTATGGGCATTTTGTTCAATTACCCCTGAAAAGTATTCTGTTCTTGATGTTTTCACTGCTTTTTCATATCTTTGTAGACATTCTTTTAAGACCTCGTAAGAGACCTGAAGCCTATCCTTCTGCCATTTCCGTTCCGCTCTCCTGCACTCCCGTCTAAGCAGTCTGATATTTTCATTTATCCAAGGCTGGGTTTTAGTCTTTTGTTTCCTTAATTTATATGGAGCAACCTCATTAATTATATCAGAACATACATTATCAAACAAACTAACCAACTGTTCTGGGTCCATTAAGTGGGATGAAGATTCAATAGTGTGAGTTAATGGATGAGCGAGGAATACTGATGAGAAATCACTGACTGTATTAGATGTAATCGTACGAGTATAAGCAGCAGTGGGTTGTTGTTTTGGGGGACTACATAAGAGTGAGATATTAAAAACAATAGGGTTATGGTCAGAGAAAGTATGATCTAAGATCCGTATATCATACACAGAGATACCCATGAGAAGAACTAGATCAAGAGTATGCCCAAGCTGATGAGTGGGGCCAGTAGTACAGCGTGAAAAATTGAACAGATCAATCATATTTAAAAACTCTTTGACTAAGGGTTTTGATGGACAGCAGACATGAATATTAAAATCACCAAGAAGTATAATGTTATCATAAGATGTAACAATCCCAGATAAAAAGTCTGAAAACTCCTGTATAAAGCTTGTATTATATTTGGGAGGTCTATACACAAGAACACACAGTACAGGGTTTGGTAATGCAATTAAGCATGATTGAACCTCAAAGCTCTGATAGCTGTTGACAGGGGTTAACCGACATTTCCACTTGTTTTTAAATATTAATGCTATTCCTCCCCCTCGACCAGCAGATCTTGGGGTGTTAAAAAAGGTGCAGTCCATAGGTAAAAGTTCAGAAAAAGGGCTTATATCTCCTGCATTAAGCCATGTCTCATTAACAAATAAGAAATCTAGTTTTTGTGATACAAAGAAATCATTTAAGATAGACGTTTTGTTTGCAACAGATCTGGCATTGACCAATGCTAGAGTTGCTTCAGTACAATGAAAAGTGTCATGTTGTGTACTGGCCTGAACTGATGTTAATATGTCCACATATCGTAGATTGTTGAACTGTCTTCCTCTGCCACATCTCTGCGATCTAGCCAAGACGATCTGTGACGTCGGCACACGCGAAGCAGGACAGATATACTGTAGATGGGTGTCCTCTGACCGCAGTACGATTTCCTCTGGTATTGATATATCCACATGCCAAAGGTTTTTGAACTGTATTCCTCTCTCCTGACTCCGCGATCTAGCCAAGACGATCCGTGACGTCGGCTCACATGAAGCAGGGCAGGTATACTGTAAGTTGGTGTTCTCCGACCACCGTCCAGTTTCCTCTGGTGTTGATATATCCACATGCCGAAGGTTTTTAAACTGTATTCCTCTACCATGACTCCGCGATCTAGCCAAGACGATTCGCGACGTCGGCACAAGCGAAGCCGGGTGGACGTAATTTAGATATGAGTTCCTTAACTCTAAAGAGTTCTCCAGGGAGTATTGCTGGTCACTAATATCAAGAGTGAGACCATTTCTCATTTGAACCCGTAAACCGGCTCGTCTCCCACGTTTCCTGCTGCTGTGGCGTTTCTTTTTCTGACGCCCAAACAAGCACCACGTATCTGCCGCTGTGTACGACGTGGGTTGTTGTTGCGGATTGGAATGCCACTCGTCCCGTATACTTTGTTTCATGATCGTTGTCCGGATACTAAGTAAAGTATAACGATCGTACACTAAGTGAGAACAGTCAATAAAATTAATAAAATAAATGCATAGCAGTAAAAAATAAATAAGAGCCACAACACGGGAGCGACGGCATGCCGACAGGTAACCAGGCGCCATCTTGTCGCAACAGGAATAAATAAATAAAAAACATTAACATTCAGACACACAGCTTTATACAATGTACAGAATACATAAACATGACTCAGGAAAACGTGAATTTTGCAAAAGTTACATGTCATGAAAGTATTTTTTTCTTACAATATCTGACAGCAACAGAAGAGAAAAAAAATGATGTTTAGACCACAATTTAGCTTATAAGTTACTCCTTACAAGTTGCATAAAAATCCTTAAAAGACAGAAGGGGTTTCTGGTCTAGGTACCACCAATACATGTGCTTCCATATGAATCTGCTGATTTTTGAAGCCACAATTACCAGAACTGAGTACAAGTACAGACAACATGAGGATGTGCTACAAATACTATACTTTACCAAGCACTGCTGTAGTAATAAGTAGGTGCTGCACTAAGAGACTAGTATGAAAAATGGTACTGTATTAAATTAAACTTGTTACTAATAATTAATTTGGATGACAGTCAGTAAAGAGTAAACAGCCTTTTTATTTTTTCTTGAATCCTGGTTTTTGAAAGATTTGATATGTATAACTTTTTTTGAATTGTTACGTGTCTAAATAAATCAAAGCTAGATTATTAACTGCTTTCTTTGCTTTTCACGTTACTAAAGAAAATTATTGCATTCTCAACATTGTTAAAATATTCCACTTGTATCCTGTAGAGGGAGCAAGCGATGAGGAAGTTGACAGAGAGACGCCTTTACATATTAAGTTAAACAACATTTTTTTTATATTTAGTATATCTGTGATGAAAATACATTCATGGTAATAACCTTAAATAGTAAAGAATGAAATTCAATATTAAGAGAATATTTTAAACACTTCATGGTTTGTTTTGGACACTTAAAGCCCTCCTTGTCAGGTGACACATGAAAGTGAAACTGTTACAGCAGGATGTACGTTAAGAGAGAAAAACACAGTGAGTATCGCAATTTCACAGTCATCTTTGATAGCCAAAATCGATCCTGACTGGTTTCAAGTGAAGAACAACAAGAATCAGTATCAGATATTTTGAAAGTAGTTAAATGACATTAGGTAAAACAGTCTGTAAATGGTCAGATTCCTCATTTATTTCACTTTGCTTTAAAACAGTGCTCGTCTGGATTTGTTATGCTGTTTATGAATAATCTGTTTGTGTTTTAAAAATGTCAGTACGAAATTCTTTTTCATGTGTCCAGGTCAATGCTGTGGACTGACAGATGAGACAGAGGTGGATTTAAGAAAATTAACTGCTGAGATGATTCATAACTCACTCTGTGGATTAATATCTGTATCTGTGTTTAGATGAAACCATGGCCTTCAGCCATGACACACAGAAAAAGACAGTGAAGAGGTGAGAACTTGAAATGTTTCACATTTTTAATGTTCAGGAAAAAAATAAATGCATACTACAATAGCATTTTCATTTAAAGTCTGATTCAGGGGGGTGAATCAGATTTACCTGAACACATCGATGTGTCTTTGAGAAAACAACAACTGATGGATCTCTCAGATCTCTGCAGAGAGGAAGACTCTTCTGTTGAGCCCAGGTGAGATATTATCAGTGTTATATACACTATACTTTATTTATTTATATCTAAAGAAAACTTTAATCTTTTAACACTCAAGTCACAACAGACTCGTCAAGTGAAAGATGAACATTAAAGGAAAGTTGAAAGAGTAAATGTGTTTCTGTCAGAGCAGTGTGAGATAGTTTGTATTACTCTTAACAGTTTGTATTGCTCTTATTTTTCAGACTGTGGCAGAATGAATCTCCTGAACCCAGCTGTGTGTCCATCAAGAGTGATGTGTCAATGCATCAGCCGATTGGATTCAGTTTGGGAGACACAAGTTCTGCTGATCTGAGGTGTTGTTTAATTATATATATATATATATATATATATATATATAAAATATATACCATTAAAACTATAGACTGATCATCCCTTTCATTTCTTTCGTACAAAATCAACAGGGGATCATATAATTTAAAAAGTCTATAATGTCTATCAGTCTAGACAGAATAACAACAACAAAAGATCCAGAAAAAAAAAAATTCAAAAAGTTATGTTGATTTGCATTTTAATGAGTGAAATAAGTATTTGACCCCTTCACAAAACATAACTTAGCACTTGAGCCCAGGTGAAATATTTTTTTTATATAAAAAGAAAACTTTTAACTCTCAAGTCACAACAGACTCGTCAAGAGAAAGATGAACATTAAAGAAAGGTTGAAAGAGTGAATGTGTTTCTGTCAGAGCAGTGAGATATTTTCAGAAACAGTTTGTATTGCTCTTATTTTTCAGACTGTGGCAGAATGAATCTCCTGAACCCAGCTGTGTGTCCATGAAGAGTGACGTGTCAATGCATCAGCCAATTGGATTCAGTTTGGGAGACACGACTTCTGATCTGAGGTGTTGTTTAATTTACTAAAAAATAAAAAAGGATATACCATTAAAATTATAGACTGATCATTCCTTTCATACAAAATCAGCAGGGGATGAAATGTTTATTTGAACAGTGAGAGACAGAATAACAACAAACAATCCAGAAAAAAACTAATTAATAAAAAGTTATAATTTGATTTGCATTTTAATGAGTGAAATAAGTATTCACAAAACATGACTTATCACTTGGTGGCAAAACCCTTGTTGGCAAACACAGAGGTCAGATGTTTCTTGTAGTTGGCCACCAGGTTTACACACATCTCAGGAGGGATTTTGTCCCACTGCTCTTTGCAGATCCTCTCCAAGTCATTAAGGTTTTGAGGCTGACCTTTATCCGCATCCACAGAGTTTCTATTGGATTAAGGTCTGAAGACTTGCTAGGCCACTCCAGGACCTTAATGTGCTTCTACTTGAGCCCCTCCTTCGTTGCTTTGGCCATGTGTTTTGGGTCATTGTCATGCTGGAATACCCATCCACAACCCATTTTCAATGTCCTGGCTAAGGGTAGAAGGTGCATTTGTTCTGTCCCCGTAGCAGAAAAACACCATAATGTTTTCACCTCCATGTTTGACGGTGAGGATGGTGTTTTTGAGGTCATAGGCAGCATTCCTCCTTCTCCAAACACAGCAAGTTGAGTTGATGTCAAAGAGCTTGATTTTGGTCTCATCTGACCACAACACTTTCACCCAGTTCTTCTCTGAATCATTTAGATGTTCAGTGGCAAACTTTGGACTGGCATGTACATGTGCTAACTTAAGCAGGAGGATCTTGTGGATGCTGCAGAACTCTTGCATGGAGCCCCAGACAGAGGGTGATTGACAGTTATTTTGTGTTTCTTCCATTTGCGAATAATCACATCAACTGTTATCACCTTCTCACCAAGCTGCGATGGTCTTGTAGCTTATTCCATCCTTGTGTAGGTCTACAATCTTGTCCCTGACATCCTTGGACAGCTCTTTGGTCTTGGCATGGTGGATAGTTTGGAATCTGATTGATTGCTTCTGTGGACAGGTATCTTTTATTCAGGTAACAGACTGAGATTAGGAGCACTCTCTTAAAGAGTGATCTTGCTTATTGATAAGGGATCAACTACTTATTTCTCTCATTAAAAGGCAAATCAATTTACAACTTTTTTGTTAGTCTGTCTCTCACTGTGTGTGGGTGTGTGTGTGTGTGTGTGTGTGTGTGTACATTGATGTATATGAAGTATGTGAATACATATTTAAAGAAATATTCAATGTTTGTTTAACTACAGTCAAAAATATGAAGAACCAGAATCACATACATCAAAGAAGAACTTAGACTCCATTTTCAAGGTTGGTTTTGAGTGTGTGTCCCAACACAATAACCATCTGGGTAAAAGATAATTTGCAGGCTCTATAAAACAGATCAGTTAACACTAAAGTAGAGAAGTTGAATCCATATGTAACCTGACTGCTGCACAAAGATGAAGATCAATCTAGCAAACAGCCATTCCAGTCAAACTCCCTCTCTTAACCTGAGTATCTGTAGATGCTGATGTTTGAGCAAACAGTGAAAGTTATTAGCAGGTGTGATATAATTCAATGATGTTAATTGGTATTTATGTTTTTGACTAAACTACAAAAAAGAATTACTCTTGTGTATGGATTCTTTTGTTTCACATTCTTTGTGACAGGATGGAGGCTTATTGTTGGAATATTCACTATGATTTCAGGAGATTGAGCACAAAATCATTTCTGACTTAAAAAGTTTTAAGAGACTACTGACTCCAGATTACATAGAAAGCTCTGAAAGAGACCATTATGATGACGAGGGTCATAGCAGAGTCAGAGAGGGGCTTCTGAAGATCACACTGCTCATCCTGAGGAAGATGAACCAGACAGACCTTGCTAACACACTACAGACCAGTAAGAGCTTTGAATCAGCAGATTATAGCCTGTATTTTTATTATGAACTTTCTGTCTTCAGTCAGTAATGTTCCTGAATGTCATGACACATCTAACATATCAAACCTATAAAAAAATTCTTAATTAATTCCTTTTCACAGAACTGATGCCTGTGTATCAACAAAAACTCAAATCCAGACTACAGGACAAATATCAGAGAATCAGTGAAGGAATGTCCAATCATGGAGACTCAACACGTCTGAATGAGATCTACACAGAGCTCTACATCACAGAGGGAGACAGTGGAGCGGTCAATAATGAACACGAGGTGAGACAGATTGAGTCAGTGTCCAGGAGACCAGAGACACAGGAAACACCAATCCACTGCAATGACATCTTTAAACCCTCACCTGGACAACACAAACACATCAGGACTGTGCTGACTAAAGGAGTCGCTGGAATTGGAAAAACAGTCTCTGTGCAAAAGTTCATTCTGGACTGGGCTGAAGGAAAAGCCAACCAGGATGTTCATTTCATATTTCCACTTCCTTTCAGGGAGCTGAATCTGATACAGAAAAATCTCAGTCTTGTGGATCTTCTAAATCACCTTCACACAGAAACCAAAGAATTAAAGTCAGCAGACTATGAAGACTACAAAGTCATGTTCATATTTGATGGTCTGGATGAGTGTCGACTACGTCTAGATTTCCAAAGCAATCGGAGCTTGTCTGATGTAACAGAATCAGCCTCAGTGGATGTGCTGCTGACCAACCTCATCAAGGGGAATCTACTTATTTCTGCTCTCCTCTGGATCACCTCTCGACCAGCAGCAGCCAATCAGATCCCTCCTGAGTGTGTCGACCAGGTCACAGAGGTACGAGGATTCAACGACCCTCAGAAGGATGAATATTTCAGGAAGAGAATAAATGATCAGAGTCTCGCTGATAGAGTCGTCACACACATCCGATCATCAAGAAGTCTGTTCATCATGTGTCACATACCAGTCTTCTGCTGGATTTCAGCCGCAGTTCTAGAGAGGATGATGGGTAAAGCAGAGAGTGCAGAGATTCCCAAGAATCTCACACAAATGTTCACACACTTCCTGATCTTTCAGACCAAACTGAAGACACAGAAGTATGATGGGAATTATGAAATTGATCCTGATCAGTTTAGAAAGACTATTCTGTCTTTAGGAAAATTAGCTTTTGAACAGCTGGAAAAAGGGAACCTGATCTTCTATGAGGAGGACCTGAAAGAGAGCGGCATTAATTTCAGAGAAGTGTCAGTGTGCTCAGGAGTTTGTACCCAGATCTTCAGAGAGGAGTTTGGACTGCAGCTGGGGAGGGTGTACAGCTTTGTTCATTTAAGTATTCAGGAATTTCTTGCTGCTTTATTCAAGCTGCTGTCCTTTTCTGAACAAAACACAGGAATGACGAATGATTTCAAATTCCCAATGACCAGTTTACTGAAGGGAGAAGTGGACAAGGCCCTACAGAGTGAGAACGGATACTGGGACCTTTTCCTCCGATTCCTTCTAGGTCTCTCACTAAAGTCTAATCAGACTCTCTTACAAGGCCTCCTGAGAAACACAGAACGCAGCTCTGAAATTAATCAGGAAACAGCTGAATACATTAAACAGAAGATCAGAGAGAATCCATCTCCAGAGAAATTCATCAACCTGTTCCACTGTCTGAAAGAACTGAATGATCATTCACTAGAGCAGGAAGTCCAAACATACCTGAGCAGAACAGGTGACTATCGTCTCTCTGGAGTCAAACTGTCTGCTGCTCAGTGGTCAGCTCTGGTGTTTGTGCTGTTGACCTCAGAAGAGCCAGACGAGTTTATACTGAATAAATATGATCCATCAGAAGACTGTCTCCTGAGGCTGCTGCCAGTGATCAAAGCATCTAGAAAGGCTGAGTGAGTATGTTACAGTGTCTTCGTTCAACTGACTTTATTTTATCCATTATAGGCCTGTGTTTCTCTACACTGTTTCTGTATATTTTGACGTCTTTCTTATTTGACACACTCAGCTAACATAAAGCGCTCTGCTAATGACCTGATGTGTTGAATCAAGTATGTTTGATTAGAGAGATTCATCCAATCTGTGCAAAGTTGAGGTGCCTTCAGGAACAGCTTTGTGATCTCTGATATTACAAATATTGGATTAGGATCATTATCAATCACTTAAAAGTTACATTCAGGTTTGAAATAAATAAAAATAACTCAAATTCAATCTAATAATTTATAAGTTGTTAGAGAAATTGTTTCTTGGTGAAACTGTGAAAAAAAGTAAAAGATTTTTAGTCAATGCCATTTGAGGAATATACAGTATATTAGGGCTGCATGATATTGGGAAAAAATTACATTGCAATATATTTTTTTCCTGCGATATATATTGCGATGTGTACAAATTCATTTATGTTCGTCAGGTGTTTTGAACTGCTTAAAAATCAACTAATAATTATTCAATAATTGGGGTCATTTTGTAAGCATTTTCAAAGAATATTTTTTTAAAGTATAATCAAAACCCTGAAATAAAATACTTTTTAAAGCTTATTTTGGGTTGTTTCATAAACAGTTTGACTCACCTTATTCACTGTCAATTCAGGCAAATCAAGGCATTAATATGTTATGAAATTAATAATGAATGTTGCTTTTACCCTGATGAAAGGGAACTCATTTTGTGAATGAAAAGAGGACACTTCATTATCACACTAAGGAATTAACAAAATAAGCAATTTAACATTTTATTCAACAACTTCTTTTTTGAAAACAGATTAGTAAATATATTTTGTCACAAAAAACAAAAAAAAAACAACAACAAAAAAAACAGCTATGCACCAAACCCCAGAGTGGTAACAATTAAATTGTAATAAGATAAACTTAACTTGTTGTAATGACAATAACAAGTGTTGTTAACAATATTTATCTTACAATAAATAAAATATCAGAAGATTCTTTTTTTTTGTAGTTTTGCATACTTGTTTAGCCAAAATAAAACAAGTGTTGGTCATCAGCTAACAAAAAAGATTAAATTAAACTTTTCAACAACTCTATAAAAAAATTGGTTTCTTTCTCAGAACTGTTGCATGAAGTAAATATAAATATTCAAATACACCAATTTGGTGCTTCTGTATGCATTCATTTTCTCATTGAAGCGGTTGTTGCTGCATAATATTTCACTTGTGATGAAAGCTCAGTTTCCACTTGTGCCTTGCATTTGTTTTTCAGCTCTGGGATGGCAATTTGAGAAAAATAAGTGTGTGATGGCGTAACATAACGCTTGTCAAGTGAGCGGATCATGTTTGTAAAACCCTGCTTGGTGACCGTGTTTATTGGTTTATTGTCTTTCGCAAGATGAAATGTAATAGCATCGGTGACATCTTTCTGTCGCTTAGAGCCCTTCTCGTAAGGCGTCACACTGGCAAAAGCATTTGAAATAGTTTTTTGCTTTGGACGGCAATCTGATCTGGCTTCGCATTCGTCATACAGTGCTTTGTGGTGCCTACAAAATTCGCAGTGTTTCCGCGAGTTGTGGCAACAACTGCCAGGCACTCCCGACAAAGCACCTGTTTTTGGTCAGCATCATCCTTTTTGTATCCAAAATACTTCCATATGACCGACATTGCGTTTCTTTTTGCAACCAAATCGTCCATTTCGGCGCTTTTCTCCCGTCCTGCGCTCATTTCGTCATGCGCATGCAGAGACTGCATGCATGAAGTAGGTGAAGCAACGTGTGCTTTGTAGTTTTTAAAGAACCCTTAAATATGAGTTAATTACTTTATATTAGACAAATATAGATCTGTACATTTTTAAATCAGACACACATAAAAAAAAATTTTTTTTGCCCTGCATCGTGACTGCCACGATGTGACTACTGCGCATGCGTGCATCGCGATGACGATGCTGAAACGATGCATCGTGCAGCCCTACAGTATATACAGTCAACAATGTTTTGGTCTATGCTGTTTTCAGTTGATGAATGAACAGTGCACCTCTCATCCAATAAATCGCAATGAAACAGTAAATACTGTTTTGGTGCTTTTTAATGTGGCGTGATAGATTGTTGTAGCTTCTGTGTAGTCGCCTGTGCGTAATCAAACGCATCTAGTGCTCTGCTACACTGGAGCATTCGCATTCGCCACCATCTGGACAGGGGTGGGAATTACAGCTACAAATTACAATAGATCCCACTCAGTGTAATCTGTCAAAGTTCACCCACTGCGCTCTTAGAATAATTTTCTTTTCGACTCGACCATTCCCGTTAAAAGTTAGATCTCGTTTCCAGAATCTCACTTAACTCACTTAAATCTCATTTAATCAGTAGGAAACAATACCGAGTACATAAAAGTTTTTTTTTTTTTTTTCAGTACATCCAATAAATTTCCATGTTCCACTTTTTTGGCCTTGCCACAACACACCAGCAAAAGTGATTACCATGAATGTGTCAGGGGAAATAGTAAGGAGATATTTAAATTATTTATTTATAAATCTCCTCATTGGATGCGCCTTTAGAGAGTAATGAATCTCCACGGATTAGCTACATAATGAAAGAGTTTTGTTTTCGATTTGTTTTATTTTCTCAAAGTAATTTAAAGCTTTCTACATATATATTTATCATGTCTGTGATGCTGAGTTTTATTAGCTGAGTTTCGGTTCTTTTTGAGACTGCAGAAAGTGCATCATGTTTGTTTTATTTATTTTATAAAACGATTGGATATGATATAATAGCGCACATTAAGTTAAATGTTTAAATTATTGTTATATGCTTTAACTGTTTTAAATCTATAAATTTTATTTTAGCCAAATCGTGATTTGAGAACGCAAAATTGATCAAACATAGATTATAATTAACTCACTGTCTAACGCTGGCCACTTGGTCATTACTTTAAGAAACAAAAGCTTATATTTAATGAGACCTTGCCAATAAAATACATGAAGCAGAAAGCATTGGTTCATGCATGCAGCTCGTGCATAACAGTCCTGAGCGTAGGCCGTACAGGTGCTCGATAAGAATAAGTAAATCGCAGATATGCTATTCAGAAAGAACTTCAGGAACAAGATAATGTTACCGCTCGCTCCCGTTCAAATTACGCCAGAGTTACCGACCGCTACCATTTTGTTTGGAAATGTATTCCCATGGTGCAGACCTGTAATTCCGGGAATACTGCTTGAGAATACTGTAAAGAAAGCTGACTTTCTTGAGAGAGATTCACAAGGATTAGAATGAAGCCGGAGTTAACGCATTAAGAGTCATTATGCTCAGACGTCTATAGGAAAAGGACTACCAAGCCACTTCTGAATACAGAAATAAGTTCAGAAGCATCTTACCTGGGCTAAGGAGAAAAAGAACTATGGTGAATGTGTGAACATACTTTTATCTTTTCAGATAAAAGTAAATGTTCCATTTCATGTTGAAATCATGGTCCTAGAGTCAGAAGGAAGACTGGAGAGACACAGAATCCAAGCTGCTTTAAGTCCAGTGTGAAGTTTCTGAAGTCAGTAATGATTTGGGGTGCCGTGACATCTGCTGGTGTTGGTCCATTGTGTTTTATCAAGTGCAAAGTCAGTGCAGCCATCTACCAGGAGATTTTGGAGCACTTTATTCTTCCATTTGCTGACAAGCTTTTTGGAGATGCTGATGTCCTTTTCCAGCAGGACTTTAACCTAAGCAAATTTATTGTCATTTGCACAGGTACATTGAAAGACGCACAAGAATTCTGATGTGCTTGTACTACAGAGTCAAAAGAAGTAATTTTTTTTACAGTGGAACAATTTTACCAAGGACCAGTAACATTACACAGTGATATTACACACACACACACACACACACACACACACACACACACACACACACGACAAATAACAGTTTACATTCATTTAAATAATAATTATCCGTTATAAAAGAACACTACGGGATGGAATATTTCTTTCCCTCATTAATATTCTGTGCCACTAGCCTAATAGTGGCTGGAAAGAAACAGGCACGCATTGTGGGTGCTGATACTTACAGGCCTGCGCTATCTCAAGTTATAGCCTGTATCCACCTACTTGAACAGAGCATAAGCTGGGTGGTGTCTGTCCCTAAGAATGCTCTGTGTCTTTCTCCTGCAGCACTATGTATAAATAGTGTCCATAGAAGGGAGGTTAGAACTAAGGACTCTCTCTGCAGTTCTTATGACCTGTTGCAGTGATTTCTTCTCAGCTAGAGTGATGTTGCTCTCAACAAGGCTTCTATAGACATTGGATGAGGGGCGGACATCTCGGCCCAGCTGAGGTTCTCTGAGATGTGAAGTATTGAGTGCATAAATAAACATACTTTAAAGAACTTTTCTGTTTTGCACATCCATTGATCTTGGGAAATATTCTAATATTTTAAAATACTGGATATTTACTTTCATGAGCTGTACGCTCTATAATCCAAATTAAAACAAAAACTTGAGATATATTTTATTTTACATGTAATAAATCTAGAATATATGAAAGTAGAAATATATGAAGGTTTTGAAATAAGTTACAAACCAAAAATGAACTTTTTCAGGATATTCCATTTTTTTAAGATGCACCTATATATATTGGTTCTGTCAAAGTTAGTCTATTAATGCATACAATTACTTTTTCCAGTTTAACTGTTTTTTTTTATAAAATGAGAAATGTGTTGCTTTCTCATTTTTCTGCTTTCAGTATTAAGTCAGGAAAAGAAATGATCACGATATACACTGGCCTCTAAAAGCTTGCATTCTGCAAGTGAAGAGCGTATTATTGTTCATACCAAAGAGACACAAAATCACTTTCACAAACTTTTACATTAACTGTTCCCTCCTGGTGAAATGACCTTAGCCATCTTCAAACTCTAGCACTCTATTCTATTTCTATTCTCAATTCTATTTTTTGAAAAAAAAACTTGACCCTTTAGGACTTGCACTCTATTCATTTTCTAACTGCTTGTTTTCTTAAAAACAGTACTGCTCCACTATAAGCAGGCTGATTACAAATTGAAATACAAAAATTTGTTGAGTCAAACCAAGTAATTTGTCAGCGCCAATAGCCTTGTGGGTGGCGTGCTGACATACAGCATTGTTGCGCTCTGGGTCCTGGGAGGACCTTTCCCGATCATGCCCCTATCTCTCTCCCACTTCGCTTCCTGTCATGTCTGATCTGTCCTATCACAATAAAGGCAAAAATACCAAAAATAAATCTTAAAGAAAAAAATCTGAAGTAATTTCAGTTTGAGTCTGAAGTCTATTAAAATGGGATTTGACTCTGAGTCACTCAGACTCAGTGCCTGCTTTAATAATTAGTAATTATGATCTGTTTTTTTCTCAGCAATTACATTGGACACAAGAGGCAAGCACTAATAACCCCTCTTTAATTTTCTGTTTATTCTCTGCAGTCTTTCCCGCTGTTTTATTACACAGGAAGGCTGTGCTGCTCTGATTTCAGCTCTGAGATCAAACCCCTCACACCTGAGAGAACTGAATTTGAGCCGTAATAAACCAGAAGACTCAGGAGCGAAACTGCTCTCTGCTCTACTGGAGGATCCAAACTGTTACCTGGAGAAACTACAGTGAGTTTCATCACATCTCAGTAACTCTTTTGTAAGTTTTGGAGTAAAAAGTAGCAGTAGTTTTGTCTGCTGCTCTCTCATCCTCAGTTCAAACCCTTTTAAAAAAAATTAATAAATAAATAAATAAAATTTAAAATTTAATAAATAAAAGTAAATAAATAAATAAAAATAATTTAATTGGCATCTTATCAATATTGCTATATTTTTATGGAGCCTTTTTTTCAACACCAGCATTTTAGAGTTTGTCTTTAATATCACAGCAACAGTGACTGCTAGAATCTATTAGTGCTTCTCTCATTACTGCACACCAGTACAATCAAGTGAAAGACACGTCTCCTCAGTTATCAGACAAATGAATACTCAATAAAAATTAAAAAGATTAACCAGTATGGGGCAAAAGGTTCACAATACTGGTAAAATTATTTAAAAAACTGATACAAAGTAATGTTTTACATAATATCTAAGTTGATTCTTGTTTAAATCCCACTGAGCAATGTTTGTACCATATTCTGCTTTGATAAAATGATTTACTTTTATTCACGGCGTACATTGCAAAATGGATTTCTAATAAAAGAAATACAGGTATTTTTCATTATAAAGAAAAAGATTGTGAAAGATTCCTACACTGCTTGAAGATCCCATAATAATTTAATAGGGATTTACAGCATTTCAATTAAATAATTGTTTATCTTTGAGAGATATCATATTTTTAAATTGGATTTTGCATAAAAAAATATGATGATTATCTCTTTTTAACCCCAAATACCATCCTTTTTAAACATTTCAGTTACTGAAAATCTGTTGATTTAATTATCTATAATGGCTGTATGTTGAGTAATTTTCAGAGGGGACAGAAAATTGACTACTCTAAAATATAACCAAGTTTCATTTCTATTGTATTGTCCCTTGAGAAGATATACTAAAATGGATGCTGTAATGTGAGGGGTGAACTCACTTTTGTGAAATACTGTACATAGCATTGCTCTTTTGTTGATTTTGATTGCTTCCATTGTACAAAATTTTAAGTTGCTTTGGATAGAAGCGTCTGCTAAATGACTAAACATTAGAGTATTTACGTAAGGAACAGCATCCATAAATGATCCTTTCCTTTGTATTTTCCAAATTTACCTGCCCTCTCAACCGCCCCACAATCTTAAAAAACGCCAAAGTAATATGTCATAGTTATACTTTAATGTTACTCATTATATTTTAACATTGTTGCCTATATAGTACTACAAAAGGTTTGAAGAATGAAAAAAAATAAACTAGTTCAGTAATGAGAATTATGTGGGTAGAGTGCATTTAGTTTGTGCATTAGTTTCTTAGCTTGTGCTGTCAAGTTCAAATCTCTATAGCACCAATCCTACAGAAAAAAGTTGTGCTCAACACAATCTCACCCCAAAACTAACAAAATCTCAGAGATCATTCATGTTCTTCACTTGCAGGATGAGGAACTGTAGTATTGGAGAGGAAGGCTGTGCTGCTCTGATTTCAGCTCTGAAGTCAAACCCTTCACACCTGAGAGTACTGGATCTGAGCGGTAATAAACCAGGAGACTCGGGAGTGAATCTGCTCTGTGGTCTACTGGAGGATCCACACTGTAAACTCGAGAAACTCTGGTGAGTGTTATTATATTATTGAACACAAAAACTGTGAAAATACTGCCAAACAAAAACATTTTGTGTTTAAAGGATAGTTCACAGAAAAATGAAAATTCTGACATCACTTTTCTGATCTTCAAGTCATTTTAAAACAGTACGACTTTCTTCCGTGAAAAATAAAAGATATTTTCAGAAAAGTTTTTTTTTTTTTGTCCACAAAACTTTGGATGCCAACAGTATTCATAATATCATCTTTTGTGTTTCACAGAAGAAAGAATTACTTTCAAGGATGTAAATTAAGATATTTTTTAGTTTTGGGTGAACAGTATCATCAAGAATCAAATGTAAAGGACCGAATACAATGATTATACTGAATGTGTCCAAAACAAATGTATGGTTGTATATAAATGGATACATTTTGACAGTAACATACTGTTTTCCAATAAACAGTGCATTCTGGGTATTATTTGACATTTTCGAGAACATTACAGCACATTAACAGTGTTCAAAGTCGACATTCAGAGACTGTTTCAGATCACACCCTAATCCCTCATTCACTTTTATCTTCATATGTTTACTAATATAGTCCACCTAACAGAATGAAAACAAATGAGTGAATTCAGATTCTGATGAACAGCTGCTGCATGTTAACAAGCAGAAGAAAAGAGCAAGAAATGAAACTACAAACAGCATTACCAGCTTCACGCATTACAGTTTGACTTTATATCTGTTATATATAGGTATGTTCACGCAATATCGGAATTCCCGTAATTATGAGATTCCAACAAAAAAAAGCATTCACGTCCTCATAGATCTTACAGTAATTACAACTTGTGAACTGGGAGTCTTCTGAAAGGTATGACTTGCGACTGCTGTATCACCTGATCAACGTAGGCTCTGTTTAGGCGTTGATAGTGTTGCCATAGAAAAGTATAATTCCGAGTCTGAGAACGCCACGTGTTGTAATCTGACTAATCTCGAAATTAGGGTAATTACAGTATGGTGTGAACGCAGCAATTTTCAAAAAAAAAAAGAATTAAGAGAAGTTTAGATATTTTATTGAAAACATTTCGTTTGACCTCACCATTATGGCGATCAGGGTTTGCTTTAGTTGGGCTTAGTCTTGACCCTTTGATTTTTAATGTTAGATTCTTCTGGCTGTTGTAACTTTGTAAAGCACATTTGGTGACAATCAAAAGCTTAAAATATGTAATAAACTATTAAGTGTCCTTTTTTTATTCTTACTGTGTGCTTTTATTATTGCATTTGTTTTTGTGTTGAGTAATAGTAGCGTCTTTTGTGATGTTCAGAGTTGATCTGCTATTTTGTTGATTGTCACCGTTGTTGATATTCATATGCTGATTCTTGATGTCTGTGTTTCATAGAATTTCAAAGCTTTTTTGATGTGAGTGACGTTTAACTATTTCATAACCAGTGTTGCCACAGTTACTTTGAAATAGTAATCGAATTACTGACTACTGATTACTCCTTTCAAAAGTAACTTAGTTACTTTTAAAATAAACTAATCAGTAAAGTAACTAAGTTAGATTACAAGTTACTTTATTAGTTACTTTCAGCGGCTGCCAATAACACCCCCCCCCCCAAACATAAAAACGACAACCGGTTTTGCCAATGCTTACTTTATTGTTGGTGCATTTTAACAGTAACATCAACAATGACTGTTTACATTGACACCAGTAATCTAATTAATGACCTTATTCTGAATAAGACAATAATATGATTAAGCTGTTTACATGAGTTGCTTTTAGAATATTCCTTTCATGTTCCCGTTTTACATGTTATAGTGCATAGATCGATTAATGAATCACATTATTACGTCCACACGTGACGCTATCAGTTCATCTTCGTTATAGACGTTTAGGACAATATAACGTTGCAATCAAATTATTAATAATATAAAAATAATAAATGCTTCCCGTGACTTGCCTGGAACGCTACAAAGTCCTTTTGAAGACGTGATTTACGAGCTCAAAATCCTGCCTGGAACGCAGCATTAGTGTGTATCCTGTCGCAAAATGTGGCGAAAAGTCTTACACAAGGGGAATAGTGTGATCAAGGTGTGTACATGTCTTTTATAATGCGACTAAAATAGGAATACTCCACCTGTCTTAATTCGATTTGTGTTTACTCCGATTATGACTTTAGTCGGATTAAATTAATAAAAAATATCAGTTTAAATGGTTGCTTCTTAATCAAAGTATTGTTTTAATCGCGTTAAAATCGGAATATTGTTGTCCATGTAAACGTACTCAATGTATCTCCTGACATTTTAAGTTGAACTTAAAAAATATTTCCTGACAGAAATACACGTTTGTATAAAAATAAAGACAGTCTTTCTTGACTTCATTTAACATACGTATACGTCACGTAGCTAGATAACACTTTGTCGCCAGCACAAAGTGTACAACAAACCTTAATATTATCATCTTTGGCTGATACAAACTCAAAATGACTATATTTCCAGCTAGAAAACGTATATCTCTCTCCTCCCTCCATTGTTGTTCGTGTGTCGCTAGCCACGGTGCTTGGTAGGTGAGTTGTCCTGAAAATATGACCTGTCGCATATGTGACGTCACTCCCGAGACGCAAGAAGAAACCAAATAGGTTTTGCTTAAAAAAAAGAAAAGAAATAGTAACGCTGTTAGAAGTGTGACGTGTTGGACGGACGAGATGAGAGACGAGGAGTACAATATACACTATTTTAATATAATCTTCTGATACACAAGCAGGAACACAGATCACTTCCACACACGATCAACATGTAACAATTAAAGACCAACATTAAATCTTCTTCTTCTTCTTCTGTTTAATTGGCGGTTGGCAAACAACGAATGGTGTGCATTACCGCCACCTTCTGAAAAGGAGTGTGGATCTGGACTACTTACTCTCTATAATAAAAATAATACAGCAATTATATTCTCCTTAGTAGACCCGTTTCTCTTAGGAAAAGGAACAGATAACTGTAGCATGTTTCTTCAGACTGTCTCTGTAATAATACTCTAAGCCTTAAGGGTATTTGTTCAGCTTCAAGGCACCTAAGTAACTTCTGCCTCTCATACTGGTACTTATTACAGGATTCTATCACATGCTCTATTGTTTCTTGAGTATTGCAATCACTACACGTGCCATCAGCATGTTTTTTCATTAAAAACAAGGTGCTGTTCAAACCTGTATGGCCTAGCCTCATCCTAGAGATCACATCTTCTTCCTGTGTATTCCTATGTAAGTTTCTGCACCCTCCCACATTCTTTTGAATATTGTAAAAGTGTCTACCAGTTGGTTCACTGTCCCACAACTTCTGCCACTTTCCTCTCAGTTTATCCTTAACAATACTCTTAATTTTTTAGCCTTACTGTATTTAATTTCTATATCAATACTAGATCGCTCTGTAGCTTTTTTAGCATACTGATCTGCCAACTCATTCCCTGTAACTCCAATGTGAGCTGGTACCCACAAAAGTGTGACACTGATTCCTGACTTCTGCAGATTGCTTATTAATTGAGCTATGTCTAGTACAATATCCTGCCTTGACTGAGACTGTAGGTTTAAACATGAACTCAGGAAACAAACAGACTTATAAATGGTGACTAATAATTAAACACAGGTGATGGGGATAATGACAACGAGGGCTAAACCAAATCACACAGATCAACGGGTAAAGACAAATGGGATAAACCAATGACAGAACTTTGACAAACGGACAGTGGCTTGAACAAGTAACTTTAATTTGATAACTGGTATGGAAATAGTAACGCGTTAAATTAGTCGTTACTGGAAAAAGTGGTCATATTAGAGTAACGTGCTACTAAGTAACGAGTTACCGTCATCACTGTTCATAACAGCCTGCTCATTAGTTTACTCTAGTGTGTTATTGTAACATTTCTTTTTAGCAATAAAAGAGACACTGGATATTCAATTGAGATTAGCAAAACACAATTAAAAATACTACGTTTTGCCACAACAAATGTGTTTAAAAACACACCCAAAGAAAAGTTAATGTTAAAAAGTCAAGGGTCAAGAGTCCAACTAATGCAAACACTCATCTCCATCAAGGTAGTGTCAAACAAAACAAAACATAAACATCTAAACCTGTTAATTCTCAGTATGAGCTTCTGTAAACATCTGACAGAAATAAAGTCAATCCAGTAATAAGTGAAGATGGTATTGCTGATTTAGGAGTTGTTTAATCACTTATTTTCACTGAAATATTAGTGAAGGTATATAGAAAAATTGCAAAGTCATGAACTGATAAGCAGAGTAAATATTAACCTGAACTATTAGTATGTGTTTCTGCACAATAGAGATCTGTTAGTTTAAGGGTGTACTCACACTAGGCAGTTTGAACCGTGCCCGAGTGCGTTTGACCACCAAAGCGCGGTTCGTTTGACTAGTGTGAGTGCTCCGAACCGTGCCCGGGCGCGGCTCGATTAGCCGTCCCTGGCCCACTTGGAAGAGGTGGGCCAGAGCACGGTTCAGTTGGACTCGGGCGCGGTTCGCATGCAGTGTGAGCGCTAACCGTGCTGGAGCACGGAACAGGACGCGTGATGTCGCGTTTTTGCGAGGTAATCAGCGTTTTTATGGTCCATAATCAAAGCTGCAAAGTCCTTGCTGCACTTCAGCTGGTAATTAAAAACCTCCCCGTACGAACAGCAAGATTGCGCGGAAATTTTCGTGCCACAAAGGCGAAAGACCTGTTTAATAATAGGCTGTGAGAGGGCTTTGGACCACCGCGGACCAAACGATTTAAAATAATTATCCACAAAGTAAACTATTTCGCATTCAGCACTAGCGTTGCTCTTCCTGTTTATCCTGAAACCATCGCAACATAATGACGTAAGCGTGCTCCGGCACGAATGCTGAAACCCTATGTGAGTGCAGGCCTGAGGGGGAGTGGGGAGGGGGGACAATCGTACTCGAGCCCGGTTCACAGCAACCGTGCCTAGTGTGAGTACACCCTAATTTAGTTTTGTGGGTCATAATTGTGCTGGAGATTAGAGCCTGTACATCAGTCAATGTTGAGCCACAAACACTGATGTTCTACTGCTTTACTTAAAGGCAGTAAGTATGGTGTTGTTGATGCAGTGATGGTCTACTTTAGTACATACATGTGTGTTATTGTTAGCTAATGATGAACTGCAACAATTTGAGTTAGCCAAGTTTTTAATTATTTCACTAGTACACATTAAGTGCTTGCAGCTTTATATAAAAAATAATAATAATTGTTTCTGGACTAAAATGAAATAAGTTAATAGTACTAACACCCTATGAATTCTAGTTAACTCGAACAGTTTGAAGCAATTGGATTTCCAAATAAAATTAGTTAATTTCCATTGTAGTATTACGGTAATATACTGTACAAATGAAAAGCTGTAAATGAACAAATACATCAACCCTGCTGCCAGTATTTTACTGTTGTTTTACAGCTCATGTTTTTGCAGTGTATATTTTTTTAGTTCACAGTATAGTAAAAATTGTCCTGTAAATTAAGAGTAAAATCCTGGCAGCACATTTGCCTGTAGTTTTAAGACTTGAAAATTTTAATCAGTTTGAAGGTTATTTATATAAGGGGAACCGCACACATAAATGCTACTTTTTCCACTGTCAGGTTTGCACCTCTCACTCTAAGATTCATCTTTGAGTAATTGATTTTATTCTCCTTGAATTATTATTGTTTAATTATTGCCTGACAAATAAAATTTTAGATTTGATTTAATAACGCTCCTGAAATCATTATGAGTAGTAGATCAACGAGAGGCTGATGTTTCTTCAAATCTGTGTCCAAGAACAGACTAAAGGCTCATGGATGAATGGAGCAGTAGGAACGCCATCAGAGACCTTTTGATTTCTCTCTAAGTCTCACTGACTTAGCAAGTTTTACCAAAGTGACCTAAAAAAATTACACTTTTGGTCCTAAACAAGCAGTAGTTGGCCGACTTAAAGACATAATTTAACCATGCACAAGTTCAGATTGGCGAGTTTGTGATTGTGAGATCCATGACCTCCAGTCAGTGTGAGATTTAAATGTGACAATGGGTCCCTGATAAATGAATAATTGAAAGTATCCACCTCATTCTTTAACGCAGCAGTAAGCCTATGGGTGAGACTTCCAGGTAATTAGCCGCTATAGGGAAATAACCAGAAGAAGGGGCAATACAATTTATACTGCGTTCACGACATATCGTAATTACCGTAATTTCGAGATGACAACACGTGACGTTCTACTCGGAGCTGTTCACGTCCTCGGACTCGGAATTATGCTTCTCCTATGGCAACACTAGCAATGCCTAAACAGAGCCTGTGTTGGTCAGGAGGTACAGTGGTCACGTGGTACAAGTCTTAGCTCTCAGAGAATTCCGATATGGCGTGAATGCACTTCTAAACTCAATTGTAACAAATTAAGTGAACTTTGCACAAGCACAAGTAAAAGATATGTCATAGTTATACTATAATGTTACTCTTATTTTTAAATTATCTATAACCTATATGGTACTATAAACTAGTTCAGCATTACAATCAGGAATCATGTGGGTAGAGTGCATTTAGATTAACTTAGCCGCTGGCAAGTTAAAATCTCTATATCCTGGTGTATAAAAAAAGTAGTGCTCATACAAACACACTCTCACCCTAAAATTTAAACACCATCTCAGATCATAAATGTTCTTCACTATCTGTAGGCTGAGTTACTGCAGTATTGAAGAGGAAGGCTGTGCTGCTCTGATTACCGTTCTGAGATCAAACCCCTCACACCCGAGAGAACTGGATCTGAGAAAAAATATACCAGGATTCTCAGGAATTAAGCTGCAGTTTGCTCTACTGGAGGATCCACACTGTATGCTGAAGAAACTACAGTAAGTTATTGAGTCAATTATTTCATTTATTTTATCTTCTATTAAAGCAGTTCTTAGTGTATTTTATCTTTCTCTTTATTGTACAGTATTTGACAGTGGAAACTCCACACGCTCAAAACGACACATCCTGAACAAGACTTTCACCTGGACAAATGCTGATACTGATCCAGCAGTTTCATATGTGATTTTGTTTTTCCTTTTCATTCATCCTAGATTTTTTCCAGTCTTATGGGAACATTTTAGGAAGATTGGACATACTAACTGCACTGTAACATTTTCCATTAAATTCCAGGTTAATAATGGCACACTGTAAAACTTTTAACTGTAAATTTGTAGTTGTCAGGATTATTAGTCTTGTCTGTCTTGTCTTCCTTGTGTTTTCCCCCCTATGTTTCCTATGCATTTGGTTTATTCCATGTTGTCCCCTTTGGTTTTGTATTCTTTTGGTTTAGTCTTGCCCTTATTTGTATTTCATTTACATTTACATTTACATTTATTCATTTGGCAGACGCTTTTATCCAAAGCGACTTACAATTGGGAATACAACAAATGATTCATCCTAAGGAGGCAGACCGACATAGGAAGTGCTCAAAAACACCATATGTCAGGCGTTGTTAGATGAGTACGGGCTAGAAAGGGAAGATCAGGAAAGAGACGAGAAGATTTTTTTTTTTTCAGATAGTCAGATAGTGTCGAAAAAGATGGGTTTTCAGCAGTCGCTTGAAGACAGTAATGGAGTCAGCGTTTCGGATGGGGGTGGGAAGATCATTCCACCAGGCAGGGACATTGAAGGAGAATGTTTTGGAAAGTGATTTCGTGCCTCTCTGTGGTGGTACAATAAGGCGTCTTTCACTAGAGGATCTCAGACTTCTGGAGGGAGTGTAGATGCGTAGTAGTGAATGGAGGTAGGCCGGTGATGAGCCGGTGGCTGTCCTATAGGCCAGCATCAGTGTCTTGAATTTGATGCGTGCTGTAACCGGTAGCCAGTGCAGGGATATGAAGAGAGGTGTGACATGGGCCTTCTTGGGCTCATTGAAGACGAGCCGTGCTGCTGCATTCTGAATCATTTGTAGAGGCCTGATTGTACATGCTGGAAGACCAGCTAAAAGAGCATTGCAGTAGTCCAGCCTGGAAATGACCAGGGCCTGGACGAGGAGTTGTGCAGCATGCTCTGTTAGGAAGGGCCTGATCTTTCTGATGTTGTGCAATGCAAACCTGCAGGATCGAGCAGTTTTAGCTATGTGTTCTTTAAAAGTCAATTGGTCATCAAAGATTACACCAAGATTTCTGGCTGAAGTCGATGGGGTAATTGTTGATGAACCTAACTGGATGGAGAAGTCATGTTGTAAAGTTGGAGTGGCGGGAAAGACAAGGAGCTCAGTTTTAGCTAGATTGAGCTGAAGATGGTGTTCCTTCATCCATGCAGAGATATCCGCCAGGCAGCCAGAGATCCTTGCAGCTACTGATGGATCATCTGGTTTGAAAGAAAGATAGAGCTGTGTGTCATCAGCATAGCAATGGTAGGAGAAGCCATGTGCCTGTATGATGGGGCCCAGAGATGTAGTGTATATGGAGAAGAGGAGGGGTCCAAGAACTGATCCCTGAGGAACCCCAGTGACCAGTTGATGAGTTTTGGAAACCTCCCCTCCCCAGGCCACTCTGAAAGACCTACCAGAGAGATAGGATTTGAACCAGAGAAGTGAAGTCCCTGTGATGCCCAACGATGAGAGGGTATTTCCCCCTCATTTACTCGTTTGTAACCACTCCCCTGTTCTTTGTATAAATAGTTCATTGTGACTCACTCCAATTGTCCGTCAATGATCGTTACTTCTGTTTTGTTTTGCTCTATGTTCTACATTTATTTTCATAATAAATATCAGTGTTTAATTTACTCCAGTTCCAGCTTTTTCATCTCCACTCCACTACCTGCTATATTTGTGACAGTAGTAATTAATTGGCATTAACTTCACCTATAAAGTACTGTATATTTTTAGTTTTTTTTTTGTTTTGTTTTTTGCTGTATAGAGAATTACATTGAGTTAAAGTTCTCCAGTAAATTAACAGTAAAATACTGGTAGCACATTTGCCTCTAGTTTACTATAATTTTACAGTTCTTTAGCCACTTTACAGTATATTACTGTAATTACCTACAGATCTGGCCATTAAAAATTCGTCTATTTTCACGCGGCAGCCTGCAATTCGGCACGCGTGGTCACGCGTCTGCCTGCAGGCGCTTTTTCAGATTTTTTTTACAACGTTGTTGCGCTTCATATAATATCCACCAGGTGGCACAAGGAACACCATTCTGTAGCCAAACCCTGCACAAAGAGGGCTATTTGGACAGTATTTGTTATGTCTGTTTCAATATCTGGCGCCATAATCGGTTATTCATTCTGTATGTAACGGCAAAGTATTTATAATTTTGTTTCTTTTTTATTAAGTTAATTTAGAAAAAAAAAGTTTGGAGCATTTTTGTTCGTTAAACGTAAGCTTTTTGTTTCTTAAAGACCAAGCGGCAGACAATGAGTTGACCTACTCTGTGTTTCAATTTGCCTTGTCAAATCACGAATTAGCTAAAATAAAATCCATAGATGTAAAATAAAAGATATAAATAATAATAGATATAAATGTGCGCTATTAGGTGCATATCCAATCGTTTGTGCGGAGAGTGCAAAACACAGTTTTAGGAAGGCTCAAGCGCTCAGTTACATTTTTTTCAGTGGAAAATATTTAACCGTTATTTTTTTGTCAGACATTATAAATAAATATGTAGAACGACTTAAATTACTACTTAATGAAAAAAACAAATAGAAAACAAAAACTTTTTTATTATGTAGCTAGTCCGTAATGCATTTTGGCGCATCCAACGAGGTTATGAGGAGGATTGTTAACTGCATCATCATTGACTCAGAAAACAGTAGTTTCTAAATAAATAATTAAAATATCTCCTTGCTATTAGACAGTCATGGTATTTACTTTTGCCAGTGTTTTGTGGCAAGCTTTAAACACGGAACCCTTCCAAGCTGTGCTGAACATGCTCTCAATGCTGCTGACAGGACTGTCCGAGCCACTCTTGAAAGTTATGGTAGCCTGGTCTCGTGTTTCCACCAGCGCTGCATTTTTTTTTTAATCACCACTGAATGTCTAAAATATAATTTTACTAAAATGCAGGGCTATAATACGTCTTAAAAGTGGAACATGGAAATATAATGGATGTACTGCGAAAAAAGTTTTATACTCGACATTGTTTCCAAATGGTTAAATGTGAGATTCGGGAAACGAGAATTAAATTTAGCCTGAACGGTCGGGTCGGGAAGAAAATTATTCTAAGCGGGTATATATATATATATATATATATATATATATATATATATATATATATATATATATATAGTTTATTCTAAGGGTGTATATATAGTTAGTATTGTCACAATGGTGCACGTGCTGGACGGAACGAGACGAGACGAGATAAACAATCAACACTATTTTAATATACTCTTCAAATAGACAAGCAGGAACAATCAAGAACAGGCAGGGAGAATCCACACACGTAACATCTAACATAAACGAAGACCGACAGTGTTCTGAACAGAAAGACAGACTTATAAAGGGTGACTGGATAATTAAGCACAGGTGACACAGATGATCAATAATGACACACAGGTGACGGGGATGAGGGCAAACGAGGGCACAACCAAATCAGACAGATAGAAATGGGAAAAACCAATGAATAAACAGACAGAACTGTGACAATACGCCCCCCTCCGGAAAGGCGCGTCCTCGCGCCGTAGAAAAACAAAAACAGACAAGAGGGGCGGATAACCAGAAAAACAGAGTCAATGAGGGAGGGGGCTTCGGCGGAGGACGCAACCCCGGAAGGGGGACAAAAACAAGAGTCCATGTGACACAAAAGACAGTCCAAGGGGGCGACGACGGTGGGAGGAGCCAGGGAGGAAACAGGAGGGACCTGAAGCAGGAGAACAGGACCCAGATCGCAGCCAGGATGACAGCCCACGGAGGAGCCGACGGAGGGAGGACCCATGGCGGAGGGAGGACCGCCGACTCCAGGGGTCCGACCGACAGAGGCAGAGCAGATGGCAGAGGAACCCGAGGCGGAGATGGAGAGCCGACGGACCAGGGCGACACCGCGGAACCGGAGGGCCAGGGTGGAACAGGAGGCTCTGGCGGCCGAGGCGGAGGTGGAGATCCGGAGATCCGCGGCGGAGCCGGAGCGACAGAGGACGAAGGCGATGCTGACGGGAAGGAGGAGGGACAGAGGGACGAGGTGACGAGGTGAAGCCAGAAGAGTGGAGTCCCGAGGCGGCGGATGGTCGACGACTGACCAAGGCGGAGCCGGAGGGACGATGGAGCCCGGTGGAGCTGGTGGGCCGACGGGCGACGGTGGAGCTGAGGGCGTTGAGAGCCGTGGTGGAGCCGCAGGGTCGGAGGGCCGAGGTGGAGATCTGGGCTGTGAGGCTGGAGGCAGAGCTGAGGGATCCTCCAGCCATGCCACCGATGTTGATTGGCATCCCTGCGGCGAGCCCACTGCATGGATGGTGGGCTGAGGGTGAGCAAGGGGACTGACCGATGACCTGGGAGACTTTGGACGGCTGGGCGGAACCAGTGGGGACTCAGGACGGCTGGCGGAACCAGCGGGGACTCAGGACGGCTGGGCGGAACCAGCGGGGACCAGGCAGATTCAGACAGAAGAGGGCGGGTGGGAGGGAAGCTTAGGCAGGTCAGTGGCTCAGAGAAAAAGTCTATTAAGTCAAACGATTTATAATCCAAAACTTCGGAAAAGTCAATAAGGTCCCCAGAGTTGTCTATCTCACCCCCAGCGGAGTTGCAGTGGGCAGGGCTCACAATTTCCCTCATCTGCTCCACGTCGCAATCCACCGTCGCAGATGTAGAATCCGGCTCACGCACCTGGTCAGCCGGAGAGGGCTCTGGCTCTGTCGCTCGCGGCTCTAGTCCCTCATCCGCGGTGCGCTCGGGTTCATGCGCTGCGTGTCGGGGTGATGGTAGGCTGCTCTCTGGGTCATGAGTGGGGCTGACGTCCTCCTCGACGAAACCGACAGTCCAGGAAGATCCACAGGACGCCAGCACCCACTCGATGTATCCGGCAAGGCTCTCTCGAGGACCCTCCCCGGACAGCTGCGTCTTGATGTTGTCATTTAATCCGTTGCGGAAGAACGTGCACAAGCAGCTGTCTGGGTGATGAGTAGATGGGACGAGGAACAGAAAGTCTCTGATGTGGTCCTCGAGAGAGCGTTTCCCCTGCTTCAGGAGGATGATGATAACGGCAGGGTCCATAATAAATCAAAAAACAAAACACTGAGAAAAACCAAGACGGAAAAATAAACGCAGGGGAAGGTGCCGGGTTAAACTGTTTCGGTCGGTCTTTCTGTCACAAAGGTGCAAGTGTTGGACGGAACGAGACGAGATGAGATAAACAATCAACACTATTTTAATATACTCTTCAAATAGACAAGCAGGAACAATCAAGAACAGGCAGGGAGAATCCACACACGTAACATCTAACATAAACGAAGACCGACAGTGTTCTGAACAGAAAGACAGACTTATAAAGGGTGACTGGATAATTAAGCACAGGTGACACAGATGATCAATAATGACACACAGGTGACGGGGATGAGGGCAAACGAGGGCACAACCAAATCAGACAGATAGAAATGGGAAAAACCAATGAATAAACAGACAGAACTGTGACAAGTATATAGCGGGAGCGGGTGGATGTGGAATAAAACCTCGTGGGAGCGGGACTAGAAAAGCACTTTGTTACAGCCTATAGACTATTTAGATACTTCAACATCAAATAAAAAGTTATTAATAAGCAGGAGCAGTTTCATTATTGTTTTCTTTTCTTTTTTCCTGATGAACTTTTATTAGACTGCATTGGAAATAGAAATGTTAAGTTAGTTTTTTTCCCCCAACCGACAACCGACGTTGTTAAGTTATTATTAACCGACAAGATTGTGTTAAATTACATTAAATTTGAACTGATTGGTGGCTGTGACACATTAAAAACAGCTAAATTCGTTTTCAGGGATTAATTTCACACAAGCAAAAAGCAGCATAAACATCAGAACATCATGCGCAGAGAAAAACCTAAGCTGTATATAAAAGAAATAAATATGCCCATATGTGAAATATATTTTTCTGAATGAATAATAAATTAACAAAACAAAAGAGAAAAAAATAACAAGTATAAAATTACAAAATACATTATAAATTTCAACATTTTCAACCAACAGCAAATGAAGGTTTGCATGTTTGAGAGGTAGCTCGTCTTTTTCATACCATTTATACAATTTTAGATACACTTTATTTGATTGATTTGTGTAAGAGGAGAAATATGAACTATAGTTTGGAGTGTTAAAAATTTATTTTATGTATTATTATTAGTAGTAGTAGTATTTTCTTTAGATTTCTTTTTGCGTTTTTTGTGCTGTACATTATGATGGCGCGCTGCCCATGCAGTTTTTTTTCTTTTTTTAAAAAAAATAAAGGAAAGGAAACCATTTAGATTTGGCCTTATGTCCATGTAAGTACTATAGCCTACCCTAGTATTATATCCTAATATTGAAAATAATGTAGACAAATAAACAGAAGGCTCATTTTTCAAAACAATAAAGCTTTTATTATATGACTGACAACGAATACAATTGTTAAGTATCACAAGTGCTAAGGACTAAGATATCAGGATTAAATGATATCTGTTTAAAAAACTGTTTAACATGAAAAATATAATTTTATTGCATGTTATGTGTAGTTGGGACACGGTGTAAGACAAAGAAACAGGTAAGCCAACTCTAGATCAGAGAGTCTCAAGCCACCCCCCTTCCCCTGGTTTGCATTTGTATAGCTCCACTCCAGTAATCATTTACTTATAAAAGCTACACCAAGGCCAAGGTGACATGAATCATGGGGGGTGTCAGGTGCTAAGCCTTCCACATCAATTTTTGGCAGTTCCCGACAATTAGACAATTTAGACAGTTTGCAAGAATATTTAGTATCACTGGTGTGAAAATGCTGTTAGATGCCGGTGGAGTAAACGGGAGTTGAGAAAGTTGAAAGTGAGGGACAGACGCATCCTCCACTGGACTGGCAGATCCAGCTATTTTAGGCTACTTTGAACTTAAAGTTAATAAGGTAGTAAGTTGCATTGTCCGATAAAAAAAATATCAGAACTATCAGCACAGTATATTACACTAATCTGGTTGCACAATAGAAAGAAATATGCAAACACTAGCCATGAGCCGTGTCAATTTCGACACAAAACAAGGCCCTGTTTTTTTTTTAATAGTTTTTCATTCCTCTCCAGTTTAAACAGCTCCGATCATTTTAACCTGGAACTAGGCTTTAGTATGGTCTGTGAAACCGGAGGGAAAGTGTTTTGTTTGTTTTTCAGTTATCTTAAAAGTAGCAGTTAATGAGGCCATCAGCGGCAGTATAAAGAGCGAAATGTTTATGAATAGCAGAATAGGAATGGGGGTGAATGCTGTCTGTTGCCTTGTAATCAACATATTATTGAGACTCTTTGCCCGCCATGTCATTTCGTAGGAGTGGGAGACACGTGTCTAAACCAAAGCCAAAGGACCCACTAAAAGTTCATGTTTGGGGAGCAATATCCAGACTGGGTCCGGGACCGATTGCAATCTTCGAAGGCATAATGGACCAGTCTTTCTTTGAAAATGCTATTGTAACAGAAACTGCTGCCCCATACATTAGGGAAAACATCGGAGCACATCACCGTTTTTTCCAGGACAATTTCCAGCGAAAAACACACACTATATCACTATATAGCCAAATGAAATGCATGCTTTCAATTTCCCATCTTTACTTATTTTATTATTATTATTATGAGGAAATAATAACAAGGAAGTAGTTAGTGATCATAATACAAATTACAGTGAACTCCAAACGAATTACATGAAAGTTAGTTTACATTAATAAAGGAGGCATACAAAAACAGCAGAAAAAAATCTAAATAATTTTAATTAAATTAGATTAAATAAACTACACCAAATATGCCTTTTTCATGGTTTTACCATAACGAGCAGAGCTTGAAACAAAAACAAGAGAATATAATTTTTTCCATCAAAATACGAATGTACAAGCCTATACATTTATAAATAACAGTTATCATTCAAATACATTGGGAATATGGAAACACTTGTATTTGTGCCGAATTACAGAGGTAGCCTACGCCTGGTATTTTTAGTTCCAGCCAAGACACGACCTCACGTCCTGAGTCCATGCAAGACACGACCTCACTTCCTGAGCCAAGTCAAGCCACAACTTCACTTCCTGAGCCAAGTCAAGCAGCAGCGCTTTCTGGGTCAAGTCAAGACACAGCAACACTTCCTGAGTCAAGCAAGAAAACAGCTTCACATCCTGAGTCAAGCAAAGACACATCTCCACATCCTAGGTCAAGACATGACACAGTTTCACACCCCAAGTCACATCAAGACACTACAGTACTTCCTGAATCACGTCAAGCCGCAGCTGCTCCAGCAAGTTCAATTAAATTCGTAGCTGTTCCAACAAGGTCAGGCCAAGTCACGGCCGTGATTAAGGTTTTAATACAGGTTGAATTAAGGTAATGTTTTGTTTAAAGATGCATTTTAATCAGATTCACAGCCAATGTTATTTTGATTATATCTAAGCACTAGTAACTGTATTCACTTGCATTGCATTAACAATCCTACCCTTGTGATCATGCAGTTGCAGGTCCCCAGGATGACCCGAGTGGCTGATGGAGAGGTCCCCATCAGAGACCTGTCTCTCCGGTGTGGCCAGGTGGTGGTGGAGGTGTCCCTGTGGCGTGACGAGGCCCTGGTGGAGCTCAGCCTAGGAGATCACATTGAGATTTCGTGCCTCAGGGCGAGTCCCAAACCTTCTCCCAAGCTGAACTCATCCAGCTATTCAGCTGTGGAAGTACACAACATTATGCATCATGTAACCTAATTATTCTCTAATTGATCTTTCTGCATCTTCCTACACTCCTGAGTGTGTACCAAGTGTATATTCATTGGTAATAATTTATATTGGTAACACTTTAGAATTAGGCACTATTAGTTAATATTAATGCATTGACCAAGTACAGTACTTGTCAATCTGTGTTACACATAATGTTAGTTAATAAAATACAACAGTTCCAAAACTTTCCCTTTCATAACGTTTTAGTAAATGTTGAAATTAACAAAGATAAATAATATATGCTTCAGAATCATTTTTCTTTCTAGATCATGTGGTCAACTAACATTAATAGTGTTCATGTAATGACTCACGTCTATTGATATATAATTCCTTTGCTGAGACTTCCGTTCATGTTATTATATTTCAGAAGACTGTAGCTGAGCCAGTAGAGGTGGAGCTC
>NC_133362.1:64017190-64052190 GCF_049309525.1 Garra rufa
ATAACATTTTCTTTGTATACAATCTTATTTTTCTTTTTTTCTTAAGTTTGGGTTTTAACCTTATGGTCCAATTTGGAACCTACAACTCACAGTAAAACATTAACATATTTAACTAAACATTTTTTGTATACAATCTTTTTTTTTTTTTTTTTTTTTATTCTTCAGTTTTGGGTTTAACCTTATGGTCCACTTAGGAACCTACAAGAAGTCACAGTAAAACAGTACCATTTTTAACTATAGTATATATATATATATATATATATATATATATATATATATATATATATATATATATATATATATATATATATATATATTAAAAAAATGTATACAATCTAGATTAACAAAATAGATAATAGAAAGAAAATGGGATATAGTAGAGAAAATCTGAGAAAATGGTAACTAGTCTGGCCCTAATTCAGGTTAATTGTATTTCTTTCAGACCCCCTCCACATACAGACAGACTGTGCTGGCTCACAGAAAGAGTGGCTCATCGTCATTTTGGACAAGGCTCTCTATGGCAGGTTCAGCAACTGATTGAGCTGACTTGAATGAGTAAGCAGCTGATGTGCCAAAAAGCTGCAAAACATTATCTGGGAGCTGGTGCTCATAGCAAGCCTCACCAGACAGCTTCAGTCCATATCGGATGTACAAGATGGAGTTAAGGGTCTGCAAGGACATCCGATTTCTGAGCTTGCTTTTTACCACACTCATCTGGCTGAAAACTCTCTCGACTTCAGCATTCGAGTGTGGTAAGGACAACACAGACACAGCAGCCATGGCAAGTTCTTGAAATGGGTTGATATCAGCTGCATCTCTGAACTTCATAATCTCACTCCAGAAACTCATTGTGTTTTTTGTCTCATTCCATTTGCTAAGGTGGATGGCACGCCATTGTTGGACAATTTTGTCTATGTCTGCAGGGGAGTAGCCGAGGAGCTTGGCTATTTTTCCTATTTCTCCAGGGCTCTTATTGTGCTTTAAAGTTTCCTCCACATTAAAAACTGACATGTACTGCAATGCTTCGATGTTGTCCGGCAGTCTCACCCTCAACTCATTAGTGAGAGAGATGGTGAAGGCTACACACCGCTTTCGGACATTGATTTCATGCTCCGGCACAAGATGGAGCTCAGCTGCCTTTGATTCAAAAAGGCAACCAATGTACGGTTTGGGACTGATGTGTCCATCTATTGGCCCTTTAAGAACATAAATTTTTGCCAGTGGATTCAGCACCCTGCTACTCACAGACTTTATCAGGCTAACCAAGCTTTCAAGTAGCTTAAGAGGATCTACTTGTTCACCCTCAAAAGCCTTGATGGCCAACTGTATCTCTCCTAGCACTGACTTCAAAAATGTCAGATACAAAATGTTTTGAGGGTCGCTATACATGGAATACAACACCTCAGCCATGTAGCAGTGTTCACTGGACTTGGTGACTGAGAAATGCAGCCTAAGCTCCTCCCACTGGTCCAAAATGCATGAAACCGCAGGTTCAATGGAGAGCCAACGTGTGGCACAGACCTTTGTTATTTGTAAAGGTTTTTCCCCACAGTTGATGGTCTCATATATGGCCTTGTAGGCCTCCCTGCGCTTTGGAGACACTGAAAACCAGTTATAAGTCTCTTGTACCAGGTATTCCACGCTACGGGGGATGGTGTCATTGGAAGCATGACTTACAGCAAGCTGCAGAGAGTGGCATACACAGCGAATAAGAACAAGATCTTTAAGGCCATACTCTTCCTTCAGGACTTTATGGACCCCATTGTTAACCCCCGTCATGACAGAGGCATTGTCAGTCCCTATCCCCAGGAGTTTCTCTTTTTTTAGACCACACTTCACGAGGAAACCCACAACAGCACAGGCTATAGATCTGGCATCTCCTCCCTCCAATTCAACAAGCCCCAGAAATGTTGCGACAACTGTCTGCTTGGTGTCACTAAAGTACCTTATCACAACCCCCAAGTATTTAGAAACAATTATATCTGTGGACTCATCGAGGAGGAGGCTTAAACGCTGATCACCCACATCTGCAACCAACTTTTTGAGGAAGTATGGTGCTAGAACACCATTAATCATCTCTGTGCACTTTGTCCTGTGCATTTTGAAATGGGTAGCTGCAGTGGAGTCTGAGAAAGCAGCTCTACATGCTTCTCCAATGTGGTCACATGCTAGCATGGAACAGTGTTCAGCGATAGCTAATGCCATGGTGTCACAGAAAGGCACACACACGACGAGATAAGTAAGTGGACCAGACGAGTAAGTGACTGAGGCTGTGTGAGTCAAAATAAATGCAGCTTTTTATTTTTAAGTGATTTAATTATTTTAGACAAAGTACATTTTACATTTTAAATTCCTAGCTGAATGCAAGACAGGGTGGGATCAGCCAGCTGCGGCTTCACGCACATGATGCGCGATTCATTTGCAGTCAGGACACGGAGGGGTGAATATCTCGGCGCTCTGAATGCAGCAGGGAGGGGCTGGTGTGCGAGAACTGGGCCGCCTGTGAGTGCTTTGCCACGGGGGGTTGGGTCAAACGGCAGCACCCGCTGCTCGTTGAGAAGAGTAAGAACAATGTGCGGTTTCACGTCAAAAAGTCTCTAAAAGTCGTTAGATTTGTCGCTAGTCGCTTTTTTGAAAATGTATCGCTAGAGGGGTCTGAATACTCGCTAAATATAACGACAAAGGCGCTAAGTTGGCAACACTGACTGAACTCGAGGCCTCAAATCCAGCCGGCAAATCAGCGGATTGGCAGACGTGATGACGTCATAATGATGACCGACAGTCTGGTCAGCCAATAAACACAGACCTAGTATTTGCTGTAAAATGCTTTACATTTACTGCAAGTCAAAGTCTCCCCATGTGGCTGATGGAGTTCTAAGCTGTCAGTGTCATCTGCTTGCACTGATACATTGGCATTGTAGCAGTTTTCTAAAAGAGTGTTTTTTAGTTCAAAAAGTAGTTTTGTGTCTGAAGAACTGACTCCCTCTCTGAAGTCATGTGTGCCATAACTTGGTGTAGATGGTAGCCTTTCTCCCTCTCTTGTTGATGATGCAGAATAAACATCCTCAGCTTTGTGACGTCTAAATGTCATCTGAATAATTCTTTTCTGTTCAAGGTTTCTTTTGGTTCCTGCATTTCATCTACACTGCTCATCAGTACAAGATAGCCCCTCCCATGAAGCGAATTCGCGTCCGTTGTGAAGTGAATAGGTGCGTTCGAGATGCACTACACTGAGCAGCCGCTTGCAGTCGGGGGAGGAGTAAAGAGGTGGCCGTCCAAGTCATAGAGGATGAAACTGCATTCCAAACATAAAAAAAGAAGAAATGAAACTACATAAGATAAATAAATAAAAGAAAAAAGTTACCCTTTCATTTATTCTATACAATCGTTTTGCTTTTTTATTGATCATATCAAGTATATGAGTTTCTTTTATGTAATGCTATAATATTATTGTCACGAATTGAGTCGTCCTGTCATCATAAACTCTTGCACTAAACATCCTGGACTTCATTCCCCACAAACCACTGCACTAATCACTGCATTCACCTGCTCCTTGTTTCTCACTGCACTGATTACCACTCACACCTGCACCTCATTTCTAGGACTGCATTTAAGCCACTCTCACACTCAGCTTCTTCGCGAAGTCTTGTATTGCCCCGGCTGCATTTCTGAGCGTTTCTTCCCGTGTTTTGATTAATGGACTCCCTCCCATGTTTGATTCTCGCTGCCTGCCCCGACCTTTCTGCCTGTGTTTGACTACGATTTCTGCCTGCCCCTGTGTTTGTTTGCCTGTATTAATAAATGCTGCAAATGGATCCGCTCGTCTCCGACCGTCCTTGTGACAGAAGACTTCGCCACTACAAGGATCCAGCAGCTAGTATGATGTCATCCGGTTCCAGCACGAATTCTACGGTACAGATCATGCGTCTCAAACAAGGAGAGTGGGCTGCTGAGGAGAATGCAAAGGACTTTATCGAATTGGCTAATCAGTCTACTATGGATGAGGCATGCCTGATGATTTTCTTCCGTAGAGGACTCTTAGAGCCATTGGCTTCCCTCATGCCCATGTTTGAACTTGACTGGACTTTGCAATATTATATTGACATTGCTCTGCAACTAAGTGGCTCTCCTTTTACTGTGGGAATCAAAGAAGAGGACAACATTGTTCCCACAGTAAACTACAGCTCAGAGCCACTACACAAGATGGCCGCTAGCCCAGAACCACAGCACCCACATATTACCACGGCTTGTCGAGGACTGATGTCCAGCATAGAGGACCCACCGCTGCTGTCGGCGAGAGCAGCTGGTCTATCTAACCACACATCAGCCAAGCCAGCACCTGCCAAGTCAAATTACGTCACGGCTACGGTTCCTTCAGAGCCAAGGCATACAGCTCTTCCCGAGCCAAGTCAAGCAGCTCTTCCTGAGTCAAGCCAGGACCCGACCTCACATCCTGAGTCAAGCCGGGACCCGACCTCACATCCTGAGTCAAGCCGCGACCCGACCTCACATCCTGAGTCAAGCCAGGACCCGACCTCACATCCTGAGTCGAGTCAAGTCAAGTCAAGTCACCTTTATTTATATAGCGCTTTTTACAATACAGATTGTGTCAAAGCAACTGCACAGTATTTAAACAGTGCTATAGTGTGTAAGTTACGCATTATTGTAAAAATCAATTTTCAGTTAAAGGCAGTTCATCAATGAATTCAGTGATATCATCATTCAGTTCAGTTCAAATAGTATACGATATCACTGGAAAGTGTCCCCAACTAAGCAAGCCAGAGGCGACAGCGGTAAGGAACCAAAACTCCACAGGTGACAGAAATGGAGAAAAAAACCTTGGGAGAAACCAGGCTCAGTCGGGGGACCAGTTCTCCTCTGGCCAGACAAAACCAACAGTTTGTACCAATGTCTGATTGTAGAGAACTCACCAGGATCCCGTGGTGTAGCACCGATGGCCGACAAGGTTGGTGAGGTCTTTATTGATGATCCATCTCTGGAGCTCATCCGACTATTGAAGTCATCTCCAGGTGGTGATCCATGATCTAAGCTGGATAGGGACTGGATCCGGGGGACTGTAGTGACCATCCGATCTGGATACAGGCTGGGTCTGGAGGCTACGGTGACCTCGGAATAATGAAACAGACTAATATTAGCGTAGATGCCATTCTTTTTACGATGCAACGAGTGCATCAGGTGTTATGGGTGGTGTTTTCGGTTCCAGTTGACCTAATTAATGCAGCCTAACAATCCTTTAACGGATTTGAATTATAGGAATGTGTTAATGTTTTTATGTGTAAGCCAGGTTAAAGAGATGTGTCTTTAATCTAGATTTAAACTGACAGATTGTGTCTGCCTCCCGAACATTGTTTGGTAGATTGTTCCAGAGTTTAGGCGCAAGATCAGAAAATGATCTGCTGCCCGCAGTTGATTTTGATATTCTAGGTATTATCAAATTGCCAGAATTTTGAGAACGCAGCGGACGTGAGGGACTATAATATGATAGGAGCTCGCTCAAGTACTGAGGAGCTAAACCATTAAGGGCTTTATAAGTAATTAGCAAGATTTTAAAATCTATACAATGTTTTATAGGAAGCCAATGCAGTGCTGACAGAACCGGGCTAATATGGTCATACTTTCTGGTTCTAGTAAGAACTCTAGCTGCTGCATTTTGGACCAGCTGGAGTTTGATTATTAAGCGTGCAGAACAACCACCCAATAAAGCATTACAATAATCTATCCTTGAGGTCATGAACACATGAATTAATGTTTCAGCATTTGCCATTGATAGCATAGGTCGTAATTCCGATATTTTTTTAAAATGGAAAAATTCGGTTTTGCAAATACTAGAAATGTGGCTTTCAAAGGAGAGATTGCTATCGAATAGGACGCCTAGGTTCCTAATTGATGATGACGAATTTACAGAGCAGCCATCTAGTATTCGATTGTGTTTTAGGTTATTACTTGTGGTGGTTTTAGGTCCAATAACTAATACCTCTGTTTTTTCCGAATTTAGCAGTAAGAAGTTATTCGCCATCCAGTTTTTAATATCAGCTATGCATTCTGTTAGTTTTTCGAATGGATATGTTTTGCCGGGCTGCGAAGAAATATAGAGCTGAGTATCATCAGCGTAACAATGAAAGCTAACACCATGTTTCCTGATGATATCTCCCAAGGGTAACATGTAAAGCGTAAAAAGTAATGGCCCTAGTACTGAGCCTTGAGGTACTCCATACTGCACTTGCGATCTAAACGATACCTCTTCCTTTATTGCCACAAACTGATGACGGTCAGATAAGTACGATTTGAACCATGCCAGTGCACTACCATTAATGCCTACATAATTTTCAAGTCTATTTATAAGAATTTTGTGGTCAATAGTATCAAACGCAGCACTAAGATCCAGTAGCACTAATAGCACTAACATATCCTAATGATAATGACGAATTAATAATATTTATAAGAGGATCTATGATTTCTGGAAGTACCTCCTTTAGTAGATTAAATAAATGTGTACAAATAGGCGCATATTCAATCATTTGGGTGGAGAGTGAAAGCTTTGCAGGACATGGAGGTGCAAGCACCATCCGAAACTTCATTTTTGCTCATAAATGTAAGATTAATAAATTTACTTTAAATTATTACTTCATTACTTTAAAACGAAATAATTCAAATGGAAAACAAAACTCTTTTATTAGCTATATAGGCCTAAACCATAAAGATGCATTTAGGCTTTAAAAGCACGTTCAGTGAGCAGATACCGAGAATAGGATCGCCAACTTCATCTTTGCGACACTGACTCGAAAAATACTAGTTTATTAATAAATAATTCAATATCTCCTTACTTTTGCCACGCCACATTCATGGTAATTACTTTAGCTGGGGCTTTGCGGCCAGCTTCAGATTAAGGCTACGTTTTCATTAATCCGGATACATTTGAAAACAGAGTTTTCATTTTAAAACGCTCTCCGTCCACACTCCCGTTTCCAAGCGTTTTCCAAAAGTTTCTCATCCACACTGAAACGTAGGAAAACATCAAATTCACCTTACTGCGCATGCGTAAAGCCTCCAAAATTATACAGACGTAATAAATTTTCACGTAATTCTTCTGGCGGGATAATTTACGGAAATATCTCATCCTCCATCTACGCGTCTATATCGCACTCATTCATATTTTACCTGAAAAGCAGTCGTCGTCATGTTTTGCAGGACAGCAACTGTGAATAAATTTTCTGTCATCATTTTAGGACTGTAATTTGAAGAGTGTACATGGTAAATCTTTTTAGCAGCAGTGTGACAGTGAATAGCACAGGCACAATTACTGGTGTAAACATAGATATCTATTGGTACAATATGCGTCACATGACTATAAATATGCGTCATCGTTTTCAAAAGCCTCCGTTTTCACAGTCCACACTACAACGTGAAAACGGCATTTGCAAATTTATCCACTTTGGCAGGAGTTTTTAGAAATAATCGTTTTCTGTGGTAAAAACTGGGTTTTCGTGTAAATGAGAGGCCAAACCGCAGGGAAATATCTGCGTCTTTCCTTCGTGTAAACGGGGCCTAAGGTGTGTGTTTGAAGACGGAACTCTGCTGAACTCTTGCGCTCGCTCCTGCTGCTGTTGGCGCCACGGCAGAATAAATTGCAGAAACACTGTATTTTATGCTTGTTAGTGTGTTTTTCTTCAGATATTTGTCCTTTCTCTGTAATACGACAGGTTAATTATTGTAAATTATTAAGCACTGTGTTTTCATTCAGAATGTGGAATCGTGTGATTTTAAAAAGAAATAAAAAATTGAACATTTTAAGCCAACTAATCGATTATCAAATTAATCGTTAGTTGCAGCCCTTTATTTTTATCATTCATAAATGGAGTTTCATAAGTTCTACACCTTTGCTACATAATTAAAGGTGCAACAGTGCATTAAGTGCTATTTTAGTGCATCATTACTGTTTACACAAAACACTGTTGTAGAATAGTGCATTAGTAAGTGACTTAGTATGTATTTATGGAACATTTTAGCACTGTGAACCTGTTGTGATCTATAGGTGAGAGTAAAACTGGTTTACAATATCATAGATTCCTAGTGTATTTTATTTGTAATTTGTGTTAATTATTTATAAACACATAGTGATGTTTTGTAAATGATTAGTTCATTAAGTTATTACTTTTAAATGAACTTAAAAGTAATTAAGTATTTTAATTGTTTTTTGTTTTTTAGAAATAAGTCAATTTGTTATACCGACAGCTTAATTTTTTTAATATTCAGTTTTCTAAAATATATGTAATTGATTTTAACAAAATTATATTTGTTATAATTAAAATAATTTCATAATAAATAATTATTACCGTATTGAACTTTGAAAACAATTTAATGTATTCAAAGTAAATGTTTCATTATGAGTAAATGTTTCTGTTTTAGTTTTTTTTTTTGTAACAGTGATATTCAGATCAAGAAAAAAATATGTAAATTTATAGTTGTTTAAGAAATAGTACAGTATATGTATTCATAGATTATGTTGGGCGCTGCCCCTTTAAGAACGTTGTTTTCGGTGAACTCATGTGATCGCTAAGGCAGTGAGCTATGTTCTTCGGCTGTAGCTAGTTAAACTTCTAATGAATTCATGGGTACCATGTGACGTCACTGTGCTTTATCGCCGCCATTTTTGTGTCCGCGCTACCTGTTTTAGTCTATGGTCACAGCAGCCACAACTACCAGAGGAATCTCAACAAAACTCCCAGAATGTTCACAACAGGGATACAATATGCCCGGGATATGTTGTTCTGTTAGCTGTAACAACAGTCATCAGAAAAAAAACCTAACTACAGATTTATTCGATCTCAGCAGTGCTTGAAGTGGGTCGGTATGCATATAGCCTTTAGTGTACCGGTGTCATTCACGCAGGTGCTTTTCACAGCAGGGTGTTATTTCGGCACAACAAGAGTAGTGCAATAATAATTAATTATTGACTAAGATTGTAAATAAGTAGATGATAACGAAAATAATGCCTTAAAACGAAAAGAATCAGTTAATTACATTTTGAACCGATCAACTCGTACGTCAAAAGATTTAGTAAACGAGAATGCATTCAAACAGTAAGTTCAAAACAGTGCTAATGCAGAGAATAGTGACTTACAGTACAGCCAGATGCCGTAAATTATTTGTTTCAGTGTGTATTAGGCTTAAGAGCAAGAGTGTTTACAGTTGAAGGCATTTTAGAACATGCGGTGCTTAATGAATTATGAAAATTAAATAATAAACGCTAAACAATTGTACTACATAGCGTTCATTGCAACGCCTGCAGTAAAGTATATACATGTAAAAAAGGTTCTTAAAATAATCATATTTGTTTTGCAAAAACTATTTATGTACAATTACCCTAAAAATTATTTGTCATACAAAAATGACACACACACAAATCATCATCCCGAGTAAATGGTACCATTGTGAATTGTGACTGGCTGCACAAGTGATGTAATAAACTAAAGTAAACTAAAATGTTATGCGGCCATATAGTCTGGGTGAATGAAAAAGCATATTTTTAAACAGAAATCGCATGCTTTTGGTGCTTGAATTTGAGCAGAGAATAGTGACTTACAGTACAGATGCCGTAAATTATTTGTTTCAGTGTGTATTAGGCTTAAGAGCAAGAGTGTTTACAGTTGAAGGCATTTTAGAAAATGCGGTGCTTAATGAATTATGAAAATTAAATAATAAACGCTAAACAATTGTACTACATAGCGTTCATTGCAACGCCTGCAGTAAAGTATATACATGTAAAAAAGGTTCTTAAAATAATCATATTTGTTTTGCTAAAACTATTTATGTACAATTACCCTAAAAATTATTTGTCATACAAAAATGACACACACACAAATCATCATCCCGAGTAAATGGTACCATTGTGAATTGTGACTGGCTGCACAAGTGATGTAATAAACTAAAGTAAACTAAAATGTTATGCGGCCATATAGTCTGGGTGAATGAAAAAGCATATTTTTAAACAGAAATCGCATGCTTTTGGTGCTTGAATTTGAGCTTCAATAATGAGATCCGGGTTTATGAATACACAAAACGTGAAAGACGTCTTCCCTTGGCTTGCTGGATGTTGGGCTTATGCTCAATAATCACATTTTTTTTGCATTCGCCAAAACTAATTTGCCGAAATCTAAGCGCGGACTGTATTAGTGCCGTCAGCGCGAGTCCCGTTCGCTGTGAAGTAGTGACCAGCCGGCAAAGGATTCTTCCAGGTCTTAAAGCCTTCACCGAGCGACTGCGTTCACAATAATTTACACAATCTGTCCTAAACATACAATCAAGTCAAATACACAGTGTGGGAAGTAGTGATAAAGAGTAATTTCTTGTTTCAATTTATTAATAAATCTCATTTAGATGCGCTGTGCCTGTTATCATATCGGACACAAATATGGCGGCGAGCATAGCGGAAGTGACGTCTTTGGTACCCATGGATTAATGTTGCGGTCTCCGGTAGATTGTTGCTGTTTTTAGCTGCTTTTCTTTTTTGGCTGGCCCGGGCCAGTGTTGCCGCCTAGTGGACAAACTAATTAATGCAAAAACAATTCAAGCCACCTGCGCGTTCTTCTCCCTCGGGCCGGACGAAGATGATTGGCGGGCCGCCAATTGAAATGCCCTGGTTTATACCGTTAAAAAAAAAAAAAAAAAAAAAAACATCGGCCCACAAAATCACCATCGGCCCACCGGGAAAATGCCCGGTATGCCCGATGGCCAGTCCTGCCATGGACTGACCCTAGAGGTTGCTGCTTTTAGCCTCCTTGTCAGTGCGTCCGCCTCCCGTGTCAGAGACCCGCTCGGTGCGGTAGGGCTCGGGTGTGAGATGCAGTAGTACACTTTAATCTTTTTAAGATATTTAACTAGATATCAATAAACTGTATTGTATGTTCTTTGTTTTTGAGTTGTATTTATGGAACGATCTCCAATTTTGGACAACTGCATCCATCAGGTGTATCAGTTGTGACAGTAAAAAAAAAAGGAAAGAAATGAAAAGTCTGCTACTGATAAATGTTCTTGACTACTTTTGATGATTTAAACATATGACTTTCTCACTGCCAGTTTGTGTTGTTCTTAAAGCCACTTATTTGTTTATATTGACTGTAAAAGGCGTTCTTGTTTGGTTTTGCTTGCAGATATATAATGCACCGTGCGAGATCAAATTGCAGATTTTAGATAAATAGGCATGTTCCTTTCATTCAGCTTAGTAAAGTTCTTGACATTTAATAGTGACAATATCTAATGATACAAATTACAAGTTTTACATTTACTTTGTGATTTCCTTTAAATAAATATACTTTTAGAAAATGACTCTTGAGACGAAAGCTATCATCCCTTTTAACACAGCAAAACTTGTGTATTTTACTTATTTTACACTCATAGCAAAATGTACAATTCCCCCTTAGTTTTTACATTCTCTTCTGTATTATGGATCTTTTCCATATATTCAAGTCAGTTCGCCGTTATTTTACAGCAGTTTACAGATTGTTTCAAAGCAGTGTTACAGTGATACACACACAGACACACACACACACACACACACACACACACACACACACACACACACACACACACACAGGAAAATTATTTGGCAATGCAAATAATTCAATTCTGCTGTAAAGCAGCTCTAAAATAGAAAAGAATTCAATTGCAATCAATGTAAGCTTTAATAGACTGTATGTGCATATATTAGAGCATACAAACCATGACAAGAATTCTAATGGTTTAACTACCAATATACAATACACACCATCAAATGTTAACTATTAAAAACATCTTTAAAATGGTTCCCTGTGGTGTTTTGGGACATATTTCATTGGGATTTAGTGGTTACCATTATATTATATTACTATTATAACCAGTGAAACCATTGTGAGAACAGCCCTGACGGCAATGGTTGTCCCAGCCACCATGTTTAAATCACCAGCCCAACTTGGAAATTTTCCAGTAATATGACTTGAGTTTAAAAAGAGTTACCTGCCCAGATTTACAGAAAACTCAAAGTCTTAGCTCAAGCAAAAACGAATCAAGCTTCATTTGAAGTTGCTGAATGAGGAGAGGGAGCTAGTAAAATCTTTGCTTGGCAGAGGGAACCAATTCAGGTGCTGTCTCCACTAATGAGCTGATTAAGTTGAATCAGGTGTGTTAGATGAAGGAGACACAAAACTGTGCAGTGCTGAGAGTGTCCTGAGACAGGTTTAAAAACTCATGAAGTAGTAGCTGGTTGGAATAAGCTGCAGAGCAGTAAAAACTTGTAGGGTTTCTGAAAGGGATATATAATTTTCTTCTTGGATGATTGTTCTTCATGGTTGTGATGGAGATTTGGCTTTGGAAAAGATTTATTTTCGCCCTTTTCTTCTTCGCTGTGGATGGACAGAGACCAGGGCCTTCTGCGGCTAATAGGCAGGAATCAGGGCCGTGAGTATTACCATTGATTATGGCTCTCTGTGTCCGCAAACTTGTGTACGCAAGTATGTGTACGCAAGTATGTGTTTGGAGCAGATTCCTTGTAGTTAAACTTCAATATGTTTCCACAGGTTCTTCATGGTGACATTTCCTGCAGTGATTGAGTCTGGCTCTGGTGCCAAATTGTGTGCAAGTCTTCTGAAACCCAATGAGAGTCTCACAATGACCATTTCTCTGCTTGATGACAAAAACATGGCAACTGAACTTGTGCAGCAGAGGTCTCAGATTGAGTTTCACCAGTGTTTTAGTTTCAAGGTCTGTTATCACACTGCAAATGGAATGCTTGTCTGGTCTTATGCTCATTAAAAACCATTCCTCTACAGGCTCCTCAAGCAGATGCAGAGTCAGTGCAGAAACTGCAGGTGGTGGTTAAAGGGAGGTCCTTCAAAATGACTGAAGAGAGGAAAGTAATGTTCAGACCTTACCTGCCTTTGACATTCATCCAAACAGACAAACCCATCTACAATCCAGGACAAACAGGTGAGCAGTGAATGACCGTTTAGAACTTGATGCACTTGAGCATGTGGAAAGTCCATTATGTAAATCAATTCTCATTTTGCAGTGAATTTCAGAGTTGTGACCATGGATGCCAAATTTGTTCCTCTTGATCAAATGGTAAGACTTCATTAGTCTTTCATCTTTGTGATTTTCATGACTCTTTATGTGCTTTAATTCCTCTGTTTATGTCCTTACAGTACAGTCTGGTGGTGGTGGAGGTGAGTTTGCTCCAGTGCGAATCTTTGGAGATGTGTTTTCTGCAAGTTATTTGTGTGCTTACGTTCACTCTACCCTTATAATAGGACAATCATGGAAACCGCATTGGTCAATGGACAAATGTTTCATCAACAAGGTGGATATTGGAGCGTTCTCATCAGTTAAATCCAGAAGCTCAGGTTGGGATGTACACACTGAGAGCTTTTATTGGTGACCGAATTATCTCTCAGGTTTTTGAGGTGAAAAAATATGGTAAGTCACACGATGTGTATCTGGTAGCAATGATTGCACATCTGAGGTTCTAATTTAAAGAACTTGTTTATGGTTTAGTTTTACCCAAGTTTGACGTCACTGTCGCTGCGCCACAGATGCATAGTGTTGGAGATGTAGGACTGAAAGTTGAGGCTTGTGCCAAGTAAGTAACTTACTTTTTTTTTTTTCCTTGATTTTGTCTTTTGGATGGTAAATTATTGATGTTAATCTAATGTTTTCCTAGGTACACATATGGGCAACCTGTACCTGGTGAAACGTTGGTGGAAGTGTGCCGTGAGCCGTTTCCATACGCTGTGGTTCCGGGCTTGACTCGTGTCTGCCTTAATAAAACTGCCAAGGTTTGTGACCACTGCTGTACAAGAAAGGATTTGTCTTGTCTGATTTGCTGACTCTGTAATCTGACAATCTTTGTTTTGCTACCAGATGAACAACACCGGCTGTGCCTCCCTTATCTTCAGTATATCAACGTTTTTCAACACCAGATTTGAGAATAATCTGCAAGATGCGTTTCTTGTTAATATAAATGTCACTGAGGAGGGAACAGGTGAGCTATTGGCTAATTTGAAACTACTGTATTTATTTGGTGTCTTGATGTCTGTGGCTTTTCTTTTCCTTTTCAGATGTGGTTATGTTTAAATCCACAACTGTGTCCATTACGTTTGAAGTTGGCAAGGTCACGTTTGTGGACCTCCCGGATTTTTTTGACCGTGGGTCAACAATTAAAGCAAAGGCATGTAAAGGTTCATATTTTGTTATTGAATCTTTCTCCTTGGTTCTTTTCCTAACTTTATCTTTCTCAACAGATGTTGACAACTTATTTCAATGGGACGCCAATCGCAAGCAAGGCAGTTTATCTCCTGGATGGTAGCCAATGGCCAAACAAACTGCTTTTGAATCTGACTACAGACCAGAATGGACTGGCTGTGTTCTCCCTCAACACTGCTGATTTTCCTGAAGTTGACCTGAATCTGGTGGTATGATTTGTCTATCCTTCTATTTTGAGTAAAGCCTTTATATTGCAAGAAGCCAATTTCATTCATTTGTTTCCTAGGCAAGTGCGACGCCACAGGTTGTTTATGGTTATAAATCACCATACTTCAGTACAGATATGAGGGTAATTCCACTTCTTCAAGCTGCTACTCCCGTCACCCCAACGTTTAGTGAACTGACTATAGAAAAGCTTGAGCAGCCACTAAAATGTGGCACTGCATATCCAGTGACCGTCAAGTATTCCTTTGTTGGAGAGACTGGCGACTACAGTGTTGACATCATCTATATGGTACAGTGTGTTGTGGTTGTGATGGTTTGTTTGTTTGCCTGGCAACTTTTGTGCATCAGTCTGGTTTTGTCTTCTGCTAGGTCTTGTCCAGAGGAGTGATCGTTCTGCATGAATTTCAAAAGGTTCGAGCAAGGGATTCTGAGACCGTCACGAGTGGCACAGTGTCATTTCAGCTGTCTGTTGGTGTCAATATGGCTCCAGTAGTGCAGATTCTGGCTTTCTGTGTTCTTCCCAGTGAAAATGTAGTGGCTGTTAGTGCGGCTTTTGACACAAAATTGTGTTTCAATAACCAGGTATAGTGTGCATATGCATCTTACTTCGTGTGGGTAGCTGTAATGTTTCCTTCACCTTGTGAGCTGGTTCTTGTTCCAGGTGTCTCTGCAGTTCTCCCCGGCTACGGCCGTTCCAGGCGAGGGAAACGTTTTGACTGTCTCTGCTCAAGCAGTGTCCCTGTGTGGCCTCAGTGCTGTTGATCAGAGTGTCCTGATCATGGAGCCTGGAAGACGTCTGAGTGCTGAAGCGGTACCCATGTGCTATTTAATCAGTTCCAGTTTAAAACTGTCTGGATGAGTGTTCTTGACCTTCTTGAATCCGTTTTATATCTGACTAGAATGCCACCAACATGCTTTGATTTGATTCCTTCACTTTGTTTTTTTTTTTTTTGTTTTTTTTACAGTGGTGTTTGTGACCTTAAGTTTAGTCCTCTTATAGTAACTAGATAAGCACTCATGGTGATTAGACCACCCAAAGTGTCTCTTTTAATCTACTTTGCAAGGCTCAGTTTTTTCCCCTTATGTTTATAGGTTTTCAGCCTTCTCCCAGTGCAATCGCTAACAGATTATCCTTTCGGTGTTGAAGATGAACAGGAGTGCCTAAATGTTCGGCCCCGTCGAGCTGTCCCTACAGACCAAGCTTATGAAACCTTCAAGGTAGAACCTGGTTTATAATCATAGTCTCTGAATGCTCCCTGAATTCAAATGTCTTTTGACCTGTTCTGACAGAGCATGGGGATGAAGATTGCAACCAATTTGCCCATCCGAGAACCACAATGCCTGATGTACAGAGGCTTGAATTACTATCGCAACTTCCGTGATGGTGTGTCTCTTAGGTTCTTAACTTTCACTTTGTGTGTGCACATGACTTGACATTAATGGCTTCACTTTTGGTTTCAGTCATGTTTTTCCGTCAACCTGTTGCCTTTGCGATGGCTGAGATGGCTCCTGCTGCAGTCGCAGAAAGTGCTGGAGGCGAGAGCAGTTCTTCTGTTGATGTGACCGTCCGGACTTACTTTCCAGAAACGTGGATCTGGCAACTCGCTCAAGTGGGGTAAATGAGGCTTGTAAATGTGCCCTTTACAGCACTTGCTACTATCTGAAGCTTCCTAACAAATTGTACCCCTTCTACTTCTGGTGTCCTTTCTTCAGAGAGTCTGGATCCACACAAGTTTCTCTTAAGGTTCCTGACACAATCACAACGTGGGAGACGGAGGTCTTCTGTCTGTCCTCCAAAGGTCTCGGTCTGGCTCCTCCTGCTCTGCTGACCGTTTTCCAGCCCTTCTTTCTGGAGCTTTCCCTGCCGTACTCCATTGTCCGTGGGGAAAGTTTTGAGCTGAGGGCCACAGTCTTTAACTATCTGTCCAAATGCATCATGGTCTGGGTTCACTTTTATTGAGATAATGGATCCATCGAGAAATGAGTTCCAGTTCTTTGCTCAGTGTCCATTTGTTATTCATTGGTAGGTTAAAGTGACTCCAACACCATCCTCAAGCTTCACTCTTCGATCAATTACTGACCCGTATTCATCCTGTCTCTGTGCCAATGCGAGGAAGACCTTTAAATGGGTTTTAATGGCTTCTGTTCTCGGTCTGTTTTGGACTGTATTTCAAAGTTGAGGTGTATGTGAAGTGTTGCTGACCTTCTGTCTGCACTTTAGGAACTGTGAATGTGACGGTCAGCGCTCAGGCTGAACAATCCCGGTCTCTGTGTGGAAATGAGGTTGTGACCGTGCCGACGAGAGGACGTGTTGACGTAGTCACTCGAAGTCTACTTGTTCTGGTAAGTGTTGAGCAGCCTTCTGGGGGTTGACAGTGGAGCTCATTTGTGCTTTTAATTGATGTGGTGTTTGCTGCTTCTGTAGGCTGAAGGAGTTGAAAGGACAATCACTGAGAGTTGGTTACTGTGTCCAAAAGGTTTGTTTGCACTCTGTCTCAATGTCTTCTCCCTATACCACCAAAAGGAAGCCTAGTTCTCCATGATCTATTTTTAAATTTAATCCACAGGAAGCATCCTGTCAGAAGATGTGACACTCATCTTTCCAAGAAACATGATTCAGGGATCAGCCAAATGCTCAGTTTCAGTCATTGGTAAGGCAGTTAATGGAGAAATTGTCACAGTAGGGCTGCAAGATCAAGCACATCCATAATTAAGCATAATCATCTGTAACTAGCTTTATCCTAAGTGTGTTTTTGGTTTCTCTTCTCTCATAGGGGACATAATGGGGCGTGCGCTAAAGAATCTTGATAGCTTATTGCGGGTGCCTTCTGGCTGCGGCGAACAGAATATGATCGTTCTTGCTCCCAATATTTACATCCTGATGTATCTGGAAGTCACAACACAGCTCACCGCAACCATCCGAGCAACTGCCATTGGTTACCTTCAGAGCGGTACAGACAACCAAATCCATTTAGTATTTAGACCAAATCAAGTCCTGTTCATTGGGGCGCTTCAGACTGTCTAATCCTTCTTGATCAAATTCCCATGTTGCTTTTGACCTGAATAGGATACCAAGGACAGCTGAACTACAGGCACAGTGATGGTTCATACAGTACATTTGGTTATGATGCATCCAATACATGGTGAGTTTCATGCAGTGCTTGTAGTTTTGGATACCATTGAGGCAGTTTGACTTAAATTCCTCAACGATCAGGTTGACCGCCTTCGTCCTGAGGTCTTTTGGCCTTGTGAGGAAATTCATTTACATCGATCCGAATGTCCTTCAGAGCGCAAGGGACTGGTTGATAAGCACGCAGGGTTCAGAAGGCTGTTTTATGCAGCAGGGAACTCTGTACCACAATGACATGAAGGTACTTTATTTATTTTTTTTCCCTTTTCTTCAAATGCACTAACCAATCTGATGATGGGTTCCTGATTATGCTGCTGCGTTTAGGGTGGAGTGGGGGATGGTGTCACCATGACCGGCTACATTGTTGCATCACTGCTTGAACTAGGTGTCCCTGTCACGGTAAGAACATGACATGTGTACTTTCAAGATTGTAGTCTTAATTTGATTGCTTTTAAATTTGACATCACTTCTGTTGTCAAGCTAGGACATGAGAATAATACTGGTAAAACTACTCGTTTTAAAGATTTATTACTTTATTGATGCTTTCCATAAGGCTGAGCTACTGTTATATAGGCATTAAGTGTGCATCTCTTGGTCGTTTGTAGAAGATACTGTGTGTGATTATTTGCAACTTGCTGTCTTTGCATAAAGTTACAACGGTTTGTTCTGCTTTCAGGATCCTGCCATTACTAAAGCTCTGTCATGCTTGAGATCTTCTGTTGGGAACCTGGGAAACACCTACGCCACTGCTCTGCTCGCCTACACCTTTAGTCTGGCTGGAGAAACCAGTACACGATCGCAGCTTTTAACAGCCTTGGACGACACTGCCATTTCTGAAGGTGAGCTTTAATATCGGGTTTATTGACTCGTTTTACTTTGTTGCTTTTTTAAGAAAAAAAAAATGGCTTCACAAATGTCTGTTCTCCCCTCCGTCATGTCTTTTAGGTCCTAAACTCCATTGGTCTCAGACTTCATCAGGTGATACTCTGGCAGTGGAAATCAGCTCGTACGTACTGCTAGCCATTCTCACTGTGCAGCCTGTAACTACAGCCAATCTGGGCTATGCTAACCGCCTTGTCAACTGGCTCGTGGCCCAGCAGAATCCCTATGGAGGCTTTTTATCCACCCAGGTGACTTTAACTATTAAACACGCATGATTCATGCGCACTTTGTTGCATTTTAGCAGATCCTTTTATACAAAATTACTTGAGAGGAAATGGCTATAGCTCAAATGCAGAGCATGGCGTTAGCAACACCAGGGTAATGGTGTGGTTCAATTCTTGTCTGATATAAACCATAACTTGAATTGCTTCAGAAGTCTCTTGCAAATGTATGAAGGGATTTAAACAGTGTGGATTTGCTGGTAAAATGCAAATGCTGTCTTTTCTTGGGTAAAGTTGCTCATGTTACAAGAATGGCAAAATACAGTGATTTAACAAATCATTGCTTCTGCAAATATATAACAGCACTTCAGAAATGCATTGAGGATTTCAATGTTGCTGATTTAACACCTTTGGCATTTGATAACCATTTCACCTATAGAAATGAGTGGCATGAACGACAGTAGTCCGCATTTGAATTGCATCAACCTTTTGTCGAAGTTGTCCTAAATCCAAAATGATACCCCTGGTCTTAGGACTACTTTGAGCTCTTTTGATCCACTTCAAATGTTGACTACTGTACATGACTTTTCTTAAGAGATTCACGTAACTAGATTTGACACCGGAAAAAATATCAAGCGCCAGAAATGATTTCACTCAATCTTGTGAGACTTCCACCTCTTTTGTGTTCAGCAGAAGATTGGTCAATTGACTGTAGTCATTGACTGCCATAGTACAGGTAAAAAAAAAAATCAATGGCTACCAGCAACTGTTTGGTTTCCAGCATTCTTTGAAATGTTTTTGGGACACGTTTAATGTTGGATGAGGTGAATATACCTTAATGGCTGTTTGTTTTAGGACACAGTGGTGGCTCTTCATGCTCTGTCGGTGTATGCTGCTCAAGTGTTCAGCCGGGAGGGATCCAGCACAGTTACCGTTCAGTCGTCAGTGGCAGGAGGAGACGTTTATACCTTCGAGGTGAATCGGGACAACCGGCTACTTTATCAGGAGAAGCCGCTGAAGAGCTTTCCAGGCAAATATAGTGTTCAAGCGAAGGGCTCCTCCTGTGTGTCTGTGCAGGTTTGTAAATTCACCTTTATTTCTGTTTCTGTTGTGCTCCTGCTAATTCTCCTTGATTTTCTTTGCAATCATAGCTTGCATGTTTCTACAACATCCCAACACCCATTAAAGCTGCCACAACGCTGAGCGTTGAAGCGAAGGTGACTGGAGATTGCCGGCCGCCTGGAGCCAGTCTCATGCTGAATTTCACAGTGAAGTAAGAACCGCTTTATCTTGTGTCCCTTTGCATCTGTGTAAAGACTCAAAAGCAAAACTAACTTTGCTTTCACACCAAGGGTAACTATAAATTCATGTTTTCAATATAAATTTAAATCTTTGTTCAGTGTTCTTATGCCACCTTTGAGCTACAAATAAATGTCTTTACGAAGTTTAATGTCAAGTCAGAAGCACTTCAATGTCCCCTTTTGCAATGCAAGTTTGGCTTAATGCTCTTAAAAGCAACTGGAACAGAAAAGCAGCTGCTCTTATATTTCCTTTAATTCAGATACAACGGTGCAAAACCAACTACTAACATGGTTCTGGTGGATATCAAGCTCTTGTCGGGATTCACTGCAGACACATCACTGGTTCGTATGCATTTAAGGTGACTTTGGAATCCTTGAAGCAGCTCGAATGTAAATGATGGGGGTTTCTTTCAGCTTGGATCTTCACCGGAGTCCTTCGCTCCATTAGTGCAGCGGGTTGACGCTGAAGATGATCACGTACTTGTTTATCTGAAAGAGGTGAGATGCACTGGGTTCACTACCAATGACATCTCTTTTTGTCATGGATTTGTCCAATATTTTTAAAGATGTTGGTGTTATTTTCATTTTCATTCCTTTTGAAACTGTGTATTTGTTGTGCAGGTTCCCAAAGGTGTCCCGATGAGCTATAGGCTGCAGCTGAAACCGGTTCTTGCAGTGCAGAATCTCAAGCCGGCGGTCATCAATGTCTATGACTACTATCAGACAAGTACTCTTCCATCTTTGACTTGTACCTTGGAATGAATTTCATGTAGAAGTCCATCAAGCTCATTTCCTCTTTTCCCTTTCAGGTGACTCATTCGAGACTACATACACATCGCCTTGTAAATGATTGTGCTCCAGTACTGGCTACAAGATGCATTAATCAAATAAAACTCCCTTTTAAGACAAACTGGTCTTGTTGCATGTTCTTAAATATTTGAGAGTTGCAAGTTTGTTAATGTTTCACTTAAATTAAAAATAAGTAAACACATATTCTCCCAAAAGGAAAAAAAAGCGTTCAATAAGTTTTTTTTTTTTTTTTTTTTAAATGCTAACACTGCTTTTCAAAACTGTTTGCCATTGTTTGAATTTGCTTATATCAGTCACAGTACTGAACATTTATTCAATACATTCTCTACCGCTTGTCCTGTTTATGGGGAGGCTGGAGCCTTTCCTGGGTCATAGGCATGAAAAACTCCTAGACAGTCCGTCCCACATTTATATTCATACACACTGTCTCCAGTTCACATGTCCTGTATGTCTTTTGATTGTGGGAGAAACTCAGATTAAAGCAACATCCACACAGAGAGAACATACACACTCTGCATAGAAGGGTCTCCTGCAGCAGCTGGGACTCCTATTCTGCACATACTGTACCTCATTATACTAGATTAATGCTTTTATTAATGCTTCAGAATTTTGTTTTGTATATTTCCGTACATTTTGTGAATATTGATGGGTGTTTGTTTTGGTATATTTTTTTTTTTTTATAAATCGATGGGTTATGAATTTTTTTTTTTTTTAAACTGCTTTGTTCCCAGTGTTATGGTAAAACACGCTTATTTTGAGACCTATATAAATTATTTTAGTCTGAATGAGTTATTTCTTTTTAAGTCTTTAAATAACAATCTTACTATTTAAAAACTTTTGACTGGTAGTGTATACTACAACAACCTACTAAAATTACAAACTAATTTTCTTAAATACAAAAAGCTAAATAATACTATTTCAAGGTCTTAAATTCTACAATACCACTAGTAAATTACCAAAAAAAAAAAAAGACTATTGACACAAACAACAATAACTTTAACTTAATTTAAAAAATCATAAATAGTCAAATTTCAAATTAAAATAAAAATTGGGGGAAAAAAACTCAATTTTAAACTCAACTTACAATTAAAAATAGATCAAATTAAATGTAATAGACGTTATTAATATAAAATATAATAGTTTAGTGTCAGTGATACTAAAATAACACTGCTACTGCATTTACAGCTGGGGTTTACTTTTGTCTTTTTAAAAATGGTTTGTTTTTACCTTTTCATTCTCATTTTATATGACTCATCTTGATGCATTTTTTCTTCATGTTCAGAATGGCTTATAAATTGTAAGTTTTTTTTTTTTCGTTATGTATTGTGTGTGTGTGTATATATATATGTAAAAAAAAAAGATAAATAGTAATTTATATATACATACAGCTGTGTGCTTGAGAGGACAGCTGTATGTATATACGTATATATAAATTATCATTTATCTTTTTTTTACTGCAGAAAGATGATATAAAATCTTCACATTTAATTTTGCAAAAAAAAAAAAAAAAATTTATAAGTAGCTTTTGTTGAAATGCTGATTTAACCAGTTTATTTTCAGCACAGATTCCATACCTTTTTTTTTTTTTTTACATTTAATTGTTTGGTAGTTTAATTGTATACAAAAGACGAATGTAAACATAGATGGTTTTGCACTTTTTTTTAGCACGATTTGATCAGTTAAGTTACCCGGATGTAAACAACACGGCTATGTACTACTAAGTATGTTGTTTTGCTAATTTATGCTGTCTAAACCACGAAGAAAACATGTGGAAGCTGCTAAATCATGAGGAGAAGGACTTGGTAAGCAGGAAAGGGTGCAATAATTTGACAAAGTAAAGTTAATAAGTGGTAAAGATACATACAAGAAGCAACTAAACAAAACACAGAAAAGAAATAAGAACCAACTGTTTAAATGTTTAACTTATGACCAAACACACCAGGGAATGAACAGACATAGGAAACACCTGACTTAAAAACAGTGACAATTGAAAATATTTAGATTTTGTAAACATCATTTTGATCACAGTATTCAGCACTCTCAATACAATCGTCATTCACAGCATTGTTGTATCATGACAGCTGATAGTAGGGGACCCATAAACCATTTCTTACACCCAGTTTCTATTTTCCATCAAGTTGTTTATCTCTGGCGATGACAGCTTCATCAAACTTGATCATGAGCGTGGTTCCCTTGTGCCAGTGCGCTGTGACTTTAGCCGGGAAGCCGCTGTGAGTGAGAATGGCCTCCACGATTCCCGCCGTGAATGCGGCACAGTTCAATGTACTGTTCTCTTTAGGCACAGAAATAAAGGCATTAATCACAGGCTCTTTTTCAATGATGTAGTAGGTTTTGTCGTCGTCATTGGCCTGTTCCAGTTTATCTGCTTCCTTCACAAACAGAGTCTTCCAGACAGACACCTACAACAATCAAAAGATTTAATGAACGGAAAGGATCCAAATATATAGTTTTTATACAGTGTGCATGCATTGTATTATAGATAGACAGACAGACAGATATAGAATGACAGAACAATAGATAGAGAATAACACTGATAGATAGATAGATAGATAGATAGATAGAAAGAACAATTATAGATAGACAGACAGACAGATATAGAATGACAGAACAATAGATAAAGAATAACAACGATAGAACGATAGATAGATAGATAGATAGATAGATAGATAGATAGATAGATAGATAGATAGATAGAAAGAACAATTATAGATAGACAGACAGACAGATATAGAATGACAGAACAATAGATAAAGAATAACAACGATAGATAGATAGATAGATAGATAGATAGATAGATAGATAGAACAATTATAGATAGACAGACAGACAGATATAGAATGATATAACAATAGATAAAGAATAACAATGATAGAACGATAGAACGATAGATAGATAGATAGATAGATAGATAGATAGATAGATAGATAGATAGATAGAACGATAGATAGATAGATCGATCGATCGATAGATAGATAGATAGATAGATCGATAGATAGATATATGTGTATTTACTGTTGTAAACATGCACTAAGTGTAAAGACAGTTCTTGTGAATTGTACCTTGATGAACAGAAGTATATTGAGGACTTTGGTTTCTCTTTTGCCGTTCTTCTCTCGCAGCACCAGCACGTCCCGCATCCGGGACGTTCTAAAACGCTTAACGTGAAAAACGCTTAACGTGGCTTAACGTACGTAAAAAACGACCAGGAAACCCCAAATTTCTGTCAAACCTTACTTGGAACAAACACTAACTACTATCAAAAGAACGAGCCCTTATTCCATAGATAAAGTGAAGAATATCACGTTAAGCGTTTTCTCCCCCATAGAAGCCCATTATAAGGAAACAGCTTAACGTGGTTTAACTTACCTCAACAGCAACCAGGGAAGACCAAACTTCTGTCAAATTTTACTTATAATAAATACTTTATGCTGTCAAAAGAACAAGCTCTTATTCGGTATACTGTATAAAGTAATCGCCCCCCATAGAAGTCCATTTAAAAAACGCTTTAATGTGGCTTAATGGAGCTGAACAACGACCGGCAAAAAACAAATTTTGGTCAAACGTTACATATAATAAACACTTGCTGCTGTCAAAATATGAGATCTCATTCAGCATAAAAAGAGAATATATCACGTTAAGCGTCCCCTATAGAGGCCATAAGGAAAGAGCTTAACATGGTTTAACTTTAAAGGTTGTATCAGCGATTTCTAGCCTAAAACATAAAGTGTCAATTTTAGCTGACCTTTCTTCACGATCCGCTCGCTGCCTGCCCCATAAATTGTCTGTGAAAAAAACGCGTCTCTCTGGTCAGCCTAGGGTCCGAGATATGCCAAAAAAACAATCGGCACTACCAACCTTTCCACACAAAAACAAACAGTGTTCCAACCAATCAGTGTCAGGGGTTTGGTGTTGTGGACTTTCCTACTGGTGCTGGGATGTGAGGGAGGCGGAGCCTTTGTTTATCTGTGGAAAGGTTGGTAGTGCCAATTGTTTTTTTTGGCATATCTCGGACCCTAGGCTGACCAGAGAGACGCGGTTTTTTCACAGACAATTTATGGGGCAGGCAGCGAGCGGATCGTGAAGAAAGGTCAGCTGAAATTGACACTTTATGTTTCAGGCTAGAAATCGCTGATACAACCTTTAACAACGACTGGGGAAAACCAAACTTCTGTCAAATTTTACTTAATAAATACTACGCTGTCAAAAGAATGAGCTCTTATTCCGCATATAAAGTGAGTATATCACGTTAAGCGTCCCCCATAGATAAGGAAATAACTTAACGTGGTTTAACGTATCTTAAAACCAAATTTCTGATGTTATACATAATAAATACTTGCAGTGTCAGTGTTTATTATATGTAACGTTTGACCAAAATTTGTTTTTTGCCGGTCGTTCAGCTCCATTAAGCCACATTAAAGCGTTTTTGGACTTTTTAATGGACTTCCCTGGGGGGCGATTACTTTATATGCTGAATAAGAGCTCGTTCTTTTGACAGCAGAAAGTATTTATTATAAGTAGCTAAAATTTGACAGAAGTTTGGTCTTCCCTAGTCGCTGCTGAGGTAAGTTAAACCACGTTAAGCTGTTTCCTCATAATGGGCTTCTATGGGGGAGAAAACGCTTAACGTGATATTCTTCACTTTATCTATGGAATAAGGACTCGTTCTTTCGATAGTAGTTAGTGTTAGTTCCAAGTAAGGTTTGATACAAATTTAGGGTTTCCTGGTCGTTTTTTACGTACGTTAAGCCACATTAAGCGTTTTTCACGTTAAGCGTTTTAGAACGTCCCCAGCATCCGGGCTCCGACTCTCCCATGTCCGCCAGCCGCACCTGCAGCTCGGACACCGAGTACACACGATTCTGGCAGTACTGCACCATCTCCGAGAACAGCAGCGCAAACGCGCTAAGGCCGCGATCACACCAAACGCGTTTTAGCAGTTGGAGGCGCCTCTTTTGAATGGTTTTCTGTTGGCAGAGAGCGTTCTGCGCGCCGCTTATGCGCACCGGGCGCCTCGCGTTTTCGCCGCCTGCTGCGCCTCGCGTTTTTGCAGAAGCGCTCTGAGTGCCTGAAGTTGAAAAAAAATCAACTCTGAGCGGAAAAACGCCCAACGTCATTCGTGTTCTTTTCCATTGACCAGTCGAATGAATGGAGAGGCGGGCCTTCTGTTGTGGTGATGAAAGTTTACCGTTGCTTTAAAAGTCCGGAGACTGCAAGAAATAGAGGAGAAACCTTTGGTGTCTATCGTGGGTAACCCGGAGCTGTATTATTTAGGCTTTCTGCTAATATGACAGTTTACTTAACAGCAAAAAACTAAGATTTTAGAGCGCTCGCGCTATAATCCTTTGATTTGACTGACAGGACAGCAGTTTTGGTCGTTGCTTAGCAACATAAAAAAACCGCAGCACACTGCTCTTTTATTAAAAGTCACCAAACAAGGCAGTGCTGTGCGCCTTGCGTTTTTAGAACTAAAAGACGCGTTCGGTGTGATCGGGGCCTAAGGCTCACCTCCGTCTTCGGTCGAGTCAGAGCGCGCTCCAGGATCGCGGATTTCCCTTTAGTGAAGCGAATGTCCATCATTCAAATCTGACACACAACCGACGCGTAGCAGTCGTGTAGTAATTTCAAGAAACGGCTTAACTGTAAACATACAGATTTGAACGAGTTGCCTACAATTATTTTTGGCCCATGTTACCTATTATAAATCACTTAAAAGTTGTAAATCATACTAAATACAACATCTTGTTGATTTCTTTAGTGTTTCTTCTTCTGCTGCTCAACTAAAACAGTGTGAAACGCTCACAGCGACACCCAGTGTGCAGAAAAACACATTCAAAGTGGTTGAGCTTCTTAAAAAATATTCATAAGCCTTCATCATCCATGGCAGGATTAATTATACTTTTTTATATTGATGCATTGGGAAGATTATATGTAAAATAGCTCAGCCTAAAGCACTTTGAAGTTAAAAACTAAAAGAATTTTTTTTAAACAGGAATAAATTCGGCAGCTAAATCGAACGTCACGTTGCGCAATTAATATTAATGAGCCAGGCTTTTATACGCATGTCTGGGGTCGGCGTTTCTTTTCTTCACACAGGAACGCGGTGGGAAAGCATTGCAGTGTTGGAGTTTCTGGGATAAATTGGTTTGTTTGAGGTATTCAGATTGTTTTCTTAATATTGTTTGCTTAATATATTGTGCGATATTGAAACAATGCAGATTAGAGAAATGTTGTTCTTATGCGGAAGGAGCGCAGTTACCACGTGTTTACCACGAGGACATACCAAAGTCAATAAACGCATTTCATATGTTTGAGAAAATGATTGTAATATAATGCAATGGGTTTATAATGAAGGCCTGGAACTTTGTAAAGAAACTTGTAAATCTCCTGGTTAATGTTAATAGACGTGATTAGACGTTTAACCCTTATTTGTTCTGAATGTGCACACTTCTAGAGCCCTGCGTTGCTTGTCGTGCATTGTAGGGTGCATAATGTGTGCTACAGTACAGCAGGGTCACTGTTCCCTTATCTGTGTCCTCATGAGAGCTGAGATGACAAAGATCCTGGTACAGTTTCCTTCTTGAGCTTCAGTGCAACATTTCCGATGAGCAAATGAAATGTAGGCATGTGCTCACTGCAGACTATTTCATATTGCATTTATTTCTGTTGACTTGCAGGAAGGTGAGTGGATGAGAAGACAAAAACTCCAAACATTGATAATCAGCACCATAATATGTGGACAAAGCATGTGAACAAATCATTTTGATGAAGACTTTATCATGGCGGACTCGGGAGAAATTCTGTGAGCTTCAAACGCATCAACAAATAAGTAAACTCTTTCAAATAAAGTGCCTTGTTTCAGTTTATTATCAGGCCGAATTGACAATTTATGGTTGAAAAGAAAAAGTTGTAAGCAGGGGCGTCGCACCCGTGGGGGATGTGGGTGTTTTAACACCCACACTTTTCCCGGTGAGATGGTTCAACACCCACACTTTTTCCACAGTTTTCCCGTAGTTTTGAACAAACGCCTTCGCAGTCGCTCCTCCGTTTCTCTGGCCGCTCTGTGTCTCTGTCTACGCTCGCTTCAGCTCTCCTCTCCCCTCCCTCTCAAACATGACACCGGCTGATGATTGGCTGTTCTGCCTTAAGTCTTACCTCTCTTGGTGTGTTAGATTTATCGGTCAGCTCGTGCAGAGGAGGCGGGAATTTATGGTTGTTATGATTATTTACATATCCGTTTTCCAGGTACTTTGAATTTTTATGCTTTTGAGGTTTTTATATACGCTTGATTATGTTTGGGAAGATGTTCTGTTTGTTCATGAACATTCAGTTTAATATTATTTATCAACATATCATTTAAATGTGGAGCCTGGCAATTTAAATGCTGACAGCTAAACACTGTCATAACGTGTTTAAGCTAACGTTAGCTATCTAACAATACTTCTCTTCAAGGGTATCTTAATCGTATTCTTGATAATCAGTAACTTGCCTTCATAGTCATGAACACATTTTTAAAATATTGCAATATTTTTTTAAAACCTTTATTATTTTCCAACTCTACGGTTGTGAAATAAAATGTACTTCAAGGACTCACTTTTCATTCATAAAAACGCCATCGGAAAAAAATGACTTTTCACAGAAAACAACGTCTATTTATGGAATTACCCATATAACCAATAGATGGCAGCAGAGGATTATTTATTGTGCAGCTGCCTTTTAAAATCCCTATATCAAGACGTCTTGCTTGTCGATTTATTATAAAATTACTAGTAGGCTATAATAAATTGTGGTACTTTTTCCGCCTATATATATATAGCAAGTGCAGAAAGTCATTGAGGTCACACACAAACAGCCTATAAAAGTGAATTATTTAAATACTAATATATAGTTCACCACAAATACATTAAATATTGATGGTATAATAATTAAATAATGCACTCAATATGAATCGATAGGAATTTGAAATATTTAATAACTTATTTAATATTTTAATACTTAATAACTACATCTTTTAAGTTTTATCTTGAACTGTAAAAGCTATTAAGTAGCCTAAATTTAACCAACACAAACTTGTTACTGCCATAGCCGCGGGAACGTATTTTGAGCAGGGGGGGCTGAGAGAAAAAAATTATTTCTGTAGTAACCTTTTATGTTAATGCTTTTACACAATGCAAATAGGCCATATTTACGAATATTACAAAGACGGCAATCTCAGCACGTTTTCAGTGGCGTAACCGATAATACGTGTAAAATTTTGTTTTTGACGCGGGAGACCCGAGTTCGCGTCCGCCTTTTGGTGAAATCATTTTCGAAATCGTCTCCCTTTTCACTTAGGCTATATCACATCGGAAAGTCATTTGTTTTTAATAAAAATTGATTAAATAAATTTAAATAAGGAGTTTCATTAATTAAGGCATACCTCATACAATGGATTTGACTGAGTGTGACGGTGCTCTGAAAAGTGCAAAGACATACTCGCTGAATTAGAGACGGTAAATGTGGCTTTTTTTATAGAAATAAAATACATTTAGTTCAGTTGAACATGGGAGGCTACAGATCTAAAGGGGGGCGCAGCGAGTCTGTTCCAAGCAGCTCTGAGACGCAGGAGTGATATGTGACGAGAATGATGCGAAATGAGGTGGCGGATCCAAAAGCAAGATAACTATTGTTAATAAACCTTTAATTTCTTCATTTAAAATAAATGAGCTGGTCTTTATCGTTGCTGTGTTTTCATAAAAAATAACGGTGAACCACATATTAAGCATTCGTATAAAAAAAGGGAAACCTTATTTATTTGGGGGTAGATCTGCTTCCTTATCCGACTGATCCAATATTATCTGTCTGCTCAAGTCTCAGTCTATTTTTATTTTGTTTGGAAATGCGTTTTTGCGCCGTGTTGGTTGGTTGGTAGGCTATTTTTAATCTTCAATGACGGATGCGGTGACGTCACGCGACAATTATTGTCATTGTATTGTATTTCCAATAAATTTGAATGAATATTCGAATTACTAAAGATAGTTTTTGTCCTTTTTTGTTACAAATTTTACATTTATTTATTTTTAGCACCGCACCCCTGAAATTACTCTGAAATTAGTCTGAATCATTTAAGCTCTTTTTTTGACATCAGCTTGTCATTTTTTTGGTCTGGTTATTACTGTCAATCATAGCAATGACTCGCGCATATGACTCGTGCATTTCACTGTAAATTTGCGTTTCTTGTTGTGCTAAAAAGTGAACAGTTTTGCAGCACTGCAACAGTTACTTTACATAATTTTATGATAAAAAAAACAGTATCACTCACTGCTCATGCGAACGTGTGTAGCATCTTTGCTTGTATCAAGATTAAAATGCAGTGTTTAGTTCTAATTTTCAATGTAATTTTTGTTTAATTATTATTATTATTATTATTAAAATTTTTTAGTTGTTGTAGTAGCAGCCTCTGCAAAAACAGTTTCATGGCAGGAAAAATATTTATGGCTGGTAAATTTTCTCAAATCACCAAAAAATGTAGAAAACTGTAAAAAAAGGTAAAATAACATACCGTTGAAATACTTGTTTTTATTTACTTTACAGAATTGTTTTCAATATTACTGTTGTTAATATAAAAATATTATTATTGTTGTTCTTTCTAATTCTTTTTTAATTCTAAATTGTTTGGTTTCTAAATATACCAGTGTGAGAGTAATTTAGACTGAGACACCATATCACACTAAAAAGAGGATTGAGTCCCCTTTAAACCTCAAGATCAAGTCAATTGACCAGCTTTTTTCTTTGTTTAGTTTGCACACTGAAACTGTATTGGAGCTCTTAATTGTGAACTCTCAAAGTGCACCAGATAGATGAATTTAACTGTAAAATGTACAAAATTTTCTTACGGGGGAGCATGCCCCCGGACCCCCCTACAGGGATGGCTGTGGGAATTCTCACTCCAAGCTGAAGTCAAAAGTTGGCAGCCCTGAAATTTCTCCCTGATATTATTAAAGCATTTCTGATTCTAAATCTTTAGCAAGTCAAGCAAGTGTGTTCAGAGTGTGTTTTTAGTATCACTTTAGTATCACTATCACTCATTTAAATTGAAAGCTTTTTATATCTTGTATGTTAATATCTTTTGTACCCTTCTGTCACTGTATTTATCATTTTTATTGTTAACAAATAAACCACATTCATCCCCCACACTTTTGAAAAGCTTGCTACGCCCCTGGTTGTAAGTACAGATGCCTGGTCAGACAAACTATCAATAAAGAAGACTAATAAAGACTTTGTTTGACATCTGAAACTGTTTCTTGAGCTTTATTCATGACTTTAAGAAGACCATTGCTTGCTCCATGTCAACACGACACGATTGCTGAAATGTCATTAGAAAATATAACAGGGTTTCCACGGGGTCTTAAAAAGTCTAAAATTTAAAAAAATCACAATTTTAGGCCTTAAAAAGTCTTAATTTCGCTGTTCTAGGTCTTAAATAGTTTTGCACAGGTCTTATTTTTCCGATGTCCATCTAACGCTACCTCTAAAGCTCATTTAAATTCTCTTTTTGTTGTTTCCGTGGTGTTGTAGTTCTTTATTTCACTATTCCAAATATAATTTTCTGTATTTAAACTACAAATGAGACCAACATGCAATAGCCAATCAGCTTTCTGTAATTGGCGCGAGTCTCTCGGATTGTACCGCAGAAGGAAAATGGATTTAACTTTTTAGCTTTGGGGAAGTGCAAGTTTAGTGATACTTGGCTTGAAAAAACTGAATATAGGGCTTGGCTAAGGCCAGTTGCTAACAACTGTAAATTTTTTTCCTCCCTCTGTGGAAGTTACTGCGTCTTCAGACAGAATCACAGTAGCAGAATACAGGTCAAACTACCTTTTTCTGTATATAATGTTCTCAATAATAATAATAAATATAGGTCGAGCTAGCTGACCGCCAGCCTTCGAGATAACTTTAAAATGTTTTTTTTTTTTTTTACTTGCCCGACCGAACAAACCGCCTGATTAAATCTGAAGTGACAAAAACAACTAGCGAAGCAGCGAAAGGCAAGAAAGATTCCTATTTTAATACATTCAACGTTAACAGAAATTGATAATGGATAGTGCATTTCTGGTCTATTTGTGACATACTTTAAAACAAATGAATGTAACAGCACTCTAAAGAAACACTCTGAGGTAAAAATTTCAAATGTATAGTTTATTTATAACATGATATAGTTCAGTAACATACCAGTGAGCTTTTTGCTGAATATTCTCACAATTACAAATGTTACATTAATTTTTAGCTCAATAAACAAGTAGTTACTTACATATTAGACAAAATATTTCCACTGTTTTGTTCTGTTTCAATTATGTAATCTCACTGCTAACAGCCATTTAGAATTTATTGATAAATTCATAAAATAAATTTCAAAGGTAATGCATACATTTCAAAAGTAAAAAAAAAAAAGCCTTTATAAAGGTAAATCAAATATGCAGATTTAAGATGTAAAAGCTAATAGAGCACTGATGAAAATATTGCTTCAGATTTTTTTTTTACATCAGATATTTCTAGTGGTACTTTTATGGGGATAGTTTGTGTGGAATAGTATCTGCTGATATGAAAAGTTCACAGTATATCGTAGTAATAAATGTAATTTATGACAGCCATGAAATTGTGTTTACTTTTTACATTAAACACATTAAATATCACATATATGCATGTAATATAATATATATTTCCATTACAGGTTTCGGTCTTAAATTTCATATAAGGTGGTATTAAAAAGGTCTTAAAAAGTCTTAAATTTCACTTGTTCATATCTGCAGAAACCCTGATATAAATAATTCTCTACATATTACAATAAAGCTTAACTATTTATTTTGCATCAAATTACATCATATAATGTCTAATTTATGATCTAATTCATTTTTTTTTTATTGAACTAAACTAAATTCTATTTTGGGAAACTATGTAATATGTTTAATGCATGTCATGTTGTAAATTACAATGAATGGAACATTTTCTTACTCTTTGCATGTATCCATAGCCGCGGGAACGTATTTTGAGCTGGGGGGGCTGAGAGAAAAAAAAAAGTTTGTGGGGGGTAGGGGGGTCAGGTCGAGTTTTCCTAAGAGCAAAGTTTAGGGTTGCCACGCGTCTATGGGGTCAAATTTCCTTCAAAAGTATTGCGCTCACAGATCGAAAAATAACAAGCGTGAATCAAAGATTTGAAAACGCATGTAAAAATATATCGCACGCAAATGAAAATTAAATGCAAAGACATTCAGAAGAATAAAATACGTGGACACAAAATGAAAAATAATAAGCACTAGATAAATATTTATACACTTGCACGCACAAATCTGAAACGTGAATTCACAGTTATTTGATTCACTCTTAAAATCGTGTTTTCTGCTCACATTTTTAGTTTTCGTACGTTTACGCTCTTTGCTCACTCGCTCTCGGTTCAACAATCTGCGCTTGGTTTTCTAAATGTTGCGCTCCTGGTTTCATGTAAATGAGGGCGGGCTCAAACATCACCATTGGTTCACCAGATGTGATTGACAGCCTCCTTCTCTAGCCAATCGATCGAAGCGGAGAAGTTGACGTCACTCCAATGCGTGATGGATGATTCCCGTCAGGACAATGCTGGACAGTCTCAGTTAATTTTTGCATTGCATTTACATTTTGTATGCAATACAAAAAAAAAAAAAATCTATTTTTTAATAAAATCTATCAACAATGCTCAGAGTGTATTTGGTCCCACAATACAGTGTTACCTGAACACTGAAGCAGAGATGAACTTAAAGAGAATGTTAAGCAAAATTAATGAAGCAAAGAGAAACACAAAAAAAGAAGAGACAAACAGAAAGACAGCTATAACAGACTTAGTCACAGCCTCAGATGAAATCAACTGAAATAAAACACAATAAATCTCTGAAGATCTCAGCAGAGGAGGACTAAACTCCACACACAGCAGCACCAGCTTCATTCACTACTGACCAGATTGATTAAATTATGATTGAGAACAGAGGTTTAGATTCATGTGATCAATGTTTGCTTTAGTTGTGTTCTTGATCCTTCACTTTTTAACAATTACTTCTGATCTTTTGGTTGCTGCAAAACACATTTGTTATAGCAAAATAATCCAGAAGAAAACATGATTAGGAAGTTTTACCTGGTTGATGATAAAGTATTGTAATTTACTGGTCTTATCTAAAGACTAACTGTGGTTATTTAATATTAACATTTATTATGTTATATGAATTTGTTGATGAGAGTTTTGTATTAACTAGATAATTTGACTGATTTTAAAAACACTTTGCTCCCTTAGCTTTTAGAAAATATGAGATATAGATGCAAACGTTAATGCATTATAATGCATAGTGACAGAATTTGCAATTAATTTTCTGCTAAATTCTATAGTAAAATGTCATGAGAACTGACACAGACAGAGTCTTGAGTATTCTGAAGAAGTATGAATAGAAATTTTCATGTTAACTATGAAGGATTTTGAGTGTTACATGTGAAGAACTGGTAATGAATAGTGACTGAATTTACCATTTATTTTCTGCTAAATTCTACAGTTAAGTATATTCAAATTGTATCTTTTTTTAATGAAGCCTACAATATTGATATGTTTTTAAATAGTTTCCCCTTATTTTCGGGCACATTTGATTTTTACCCGCTGAATATAGATGTTCGTCAGCTTTTTGACTGCTTCGAGTCTCTGTACCGTGATACCACAAATAGACATGCAGCAGAATTCAGGTGGCGGCTGGCTTGACCGCGGTGTAAAACGGGTGCAACTTTCAACATACTAGCTTAACTACATTTCTCAGTAGCGTGGTGGTAGCGTCGCTGTTTTCTGAATCAAATAGCTTTTCAGTAGCTAAGCTATTATTTTGATCAAGTAACGCGGTAGCGTCAACAAAAGCTACAAGCTATATATTGTTCTATACTTTAAGCTCAAATCGGAAATATAACTGCTACGGATCATTGATCCTGGGTCAGTAAGCGACGCCACCGCCACCTCGTGACGCCATTGGCTCATTAAACTGTCAGTCAAACCGTATTATTCCTCCCGCCTCTCTCGTCAATGAAGTGCGGCGCGCAGTTTGAAGCATCTCAGCGTGTTTGCAGACTTGAGGTAAATAAAGAAGTGTTGATTGAAAGTACATGTTTTCTGTATTTATA
>NC_133362.1:64057190-64076199 GCF_049309525.1 Garra rufa
TGCAGTTACACACATGTGTGTGTTTGTGAGTGTGTGAGTGTGTGTGTGTGTGAGATAGAAAGTTCGTTCCACTTTGAATTTATGCTGTAGGACCAGGCCTTTATTTAAATGTTAATTATTTTAGATTTAAACTGGATTTACTACTTTTTTTGGACAAACGAAATGAAAAAAAATGGCTTTTTTTACTTTTCCCATTCATTTTCAATGTGGGGTCAATTTTTTTTTACACACCTTTAGAACAACCGAATTAAGTCCGGATTTTTTTTGTGTTTTTAGATTGATTATTTAGGAAAAGTCACAGAGTCTCATGCCCCTGAGATTAAGGGAACTTTATAAAAAAATGAAGGAAAACTCCAGTGGGGTCAGCCTGACCCCAAGGAGAGCTTAAGGGTTAACAGTATTTTTGAAACAGAAAATGTCAGCGAGCACATAAAGTTCACTCGTCTTTATACTGTGACTTAACCGGTGAGTGCACCTTTGTCTTGCTCCTTTTACACAAATGCATGTTTGCAATTGCAAATAACTGCAATAATTGTGGGTGCTGATACTGTAACTGTTTTATCTGTCCATTTCAGTGATAAACTGGTCAATGTGCCAAGATAGAGTGGAGCTGGATTTCTGATTCAGATATTCCACGATTATAAGGTGAGTTCTATCAAAGATGATATACTATAAACTCTTCTGCAATGTAAGTAAGCTTTTAAACACTGTAGCAACAAAGTCAGATTAATGTCTCTGCATGCTGAAATTATCAAAATCTCGTCTGCTAATTTTAGCTTGCTATCTTATCATTTATTGTCTAATATACCTTCAATATAGACCTTCAATGTTGTGTTTGTTCTGACTTGTACATAACCGTATTCTGAGGGGAGTTTTTCTTAGTGTTGCTGTTTTGTTTCTTTTGTCATGATCTGGGCTGTGGGGCTCCCCTCAGCCACCTGAGGTAGCTGTTTTCCCTTCCCTGCACTACACATCCCTAATTGTACACTCCTGTCTAGTCATTAGCACTGATTACACTCACATCTGTCCACAATTATCTGGTCTATAAGAACACTCATTTCCCACTACTCATCCTGGCTGCATTGTCTCCTGTACTGTCTTCGTGTGTGTTATCCTGACTCCTTGACCGTGTTCCTGTTTTGTTTATTTTTGATCTTAGATTCTTGTCATGCTGTGCCGTGTTGGCCTTTTGCTTTGTTTGTTTATTTGTTTAATTAATAAATATCCTTTCCCTGCACCTGGACCCAGACCCTTCCTTTTATTCATGTGACATCTTTAATGTTGGCTGTATTTTGGATTGCTTCCAGCAATCTGAGAGGGCATCCAGCCAAGTTTTCTGTCTGGGGTTGCTGCTGTTGCTGAGTACCAAGCTGAGGCTGCATGCATGATGGAATTCATTCAGTGGTTAGATGCTTAGATTCATATATTAATTTCTCTTCACATTCTCATTATAAACACTAATTCTGAATGTACGCATTTGTTTTTCAGGCGGATCATTGGTATAAATTCCGAAAAGGGCACCAAGGGTGGACAAGTCCTATCAAAGCAGACGGGAAAGGTCGCCCACAGTTTTGGATCAGTAAGATTTTGAATCCTTTTTAAAGGAGACTTTTCTACTCATCAAGGGTGCATTTATTTGATTTAAAAATACAGAAAAAAAAATACTATTGTGAAAATAGTTGTTTTCTATTTTAATATTCTTTCAAATATAATGTATTACTGTGATGCAAATCTAAATTTTCAGCATTGTGTCACATGATCCTTCAGAAATCTAATATGCTGATTTACTGACAGTGTTGCAAACAGTTGTGCTGCCTATTTTTTTGTTTTGTTTTTCTGAAACCTGTAATATGTTACTTTATAAATAAAATGTTAAAAAGAAGAGGATTTATTTAAAATAGAAAACTTTAGTAACAAACACCTTTTTCAAAGTTTGGGGTCAGTAATTTTCTTTAGAAACAGGTGTGGGATCAGGATACCATCAAACAGACAGAAGAAATAAAGTCATGAAGATCACTCTAAAATAATTAAATCACAATTCTAAAAGAAATAAAATGTATTCACATTGTGCTTAGTAGTTATTTATTGCAATATTTGGCATTATTTGTTTAAGATTTATTTTGTTTATTTAGTCCTTATTTTTTCGGTAATATTTTATGTTGATGGTCCCTTTTGAACATTCTGTTGACAATAAGTAACGTGGCACCTCAACACACTCTCAATAGAGTATTAGTAGACAGTTTAATTAATATCTGTTATCTCTTTATTGTGATGGTCTTTCAACAGATAATCTACTGACTATAAGTAACTTTGCAAGTACATGTCAAGTTAATCTAACCCTAATCCTACCACTCTACTAGTACTCTACTAATACTCCAGTGAGAGTTAGTGGATATGTAGGTTCAACTTTACTTATAGTCAACAAAATGTGTTTAAATATTCAAAGAAGGAATTGCTTGTAATGTTCATATTAATCTGAGAATTAATATGAACATCAAATGCCAACTTCTCGTCAAGCCATATTCCTAGATATTTATAAGCAGCATCTCTTTCGCCATCAACTGAAAGAATAAATAGAGTGGTGGTCATAGAACAACTATGTGTAAAAATAATGTATTTAGTTTTATTTGTATTTAAAGCTAATTTCAGATCTAAAGCTGTAAAGTACAAAAAAAACTCCCGAAGGATTGTAATAGCTTGAGATAATGAAGATGCAGTTGAGTAAATAATTGTATCGTCAGCATAAAAATGAAACTTTGCAGATGTTATTCCTTACCTAAAAAATAAAATGGAAGGAAAACTAAATCTAAATCTTATCAGCCTCTCTTCACAACATGTCAGTAATTATTTTGTATAAAGTGATATTTTTAAGAACAGTTAAATGCTAATACATATTTAATATTTAGGGTTATCTCAATCAGAGGTTGGTGCAGATTAATGACTGTCCATGCCAAGGGCAAATGACCAAATACAGACATTTTCCTGTTTCTTAGAAAATAAGTTTTTTAAAGATTAAAATACACAATACATGCAATACATGTATGTATGAATGAATGAATAAATAAATGTAATGTAATGTAATTGCAATCTATTCAGAAGTCAATAAAGATAAGATAATGTTACTGGGGTCGTTTCAACCCGCTGACATGAAAACCCACCTGCAGCAACAGTGTAAAAAAAAAAAAAAAAATGCAGACTTGGCAACACTGATGTTAGCGCAACAAACTCTAGTTATACAACACAAACTTTCATTTACAAACCATTGTAAAGTTTTCTGCATTTTTATGAACCTGTTAGAGTTTCATGTATTGTTATTTTTGAGCATTTAAAACAATTCATACAAGAGCACTTCAGCCTGATGTCATTATATGTACCCATAGCCTAACCACAAGGTCTACACTTCACCATAATGGTAACCTTAATAATTGACCAACAAAAACTTTGACTTTTAAATGTCAAATATAACAACAAACAACAAACTTTACTAAGTCTCCCCCCCACCCCCCCCCAAAAAAAAACAAAAAACATTTGGGCCTCTGGTCCAGCCCTATGCAAAGCATGCTGGGAACTAAAAATCCACTGCTTCCAAGTTTCAGTTATGTTGGTTTTGTAGTGTTACCGTTGTGGTGAAGAGTAGAGCCTGTGGTTAGATTGAGGATGGATAGCATAAATGTGAAACTACATGAACAATGTGTGTTTTGATTATTTATAAGTATATGCGTAATGTGAGTTTGTAAAATTGTTTGAATTACTGCTGCTTACAAAAAATTTTTTCAACAACAAACATCAAAAACTTGTTTCTCAATAGAGCATATACTTTTTCTAGCTTCAATACCATTTAATACTTTAAACCATTAGAGTTTTATACAAACGTACTGAGAAAATAAAATTTGTTAAATTGGGAAAACATTATTAGTATGCAAATGTGTGCTTGATGTAAAAAATTATTAATGGTTTATCTTCTCCTCTCGGTCAGCTAGTCAGTATTAGAACAACTGATTGAAACAGTCAAGATGCACCCCTTCTTCCTATTTGTGAAATGCTGTCCATCGATCACTCAGTAACACCAATCACATATTAGCTTATGCAATTTACATTGCATTTGTTAAAATACACACAGATAAATATTCACCAGGTTGACACTGTTTACAGCTGGGCTTTAATACAAAGTGTGAGCTCAGCAGCTCTTACCTCAACAGAGCATATGAGTTCTGCATGGGATGAAATGAAGTCCTATACTGTTCTGCACATTTGCTCTATACTGGGAAATATGTGAAAGTGAAGACAGAAGACATGCATCCATCAATGGCAGATCACAATTCTCTGCTAATTTTCAGCAGGTCATTAAAGAGGTGAATAAACAAATAGCAGGTGATGAGACACGGTTGGGAGAAGAGGACATCCCATATTTTTGTCAATGCATCCTCACGGTTTTATACCATTCAGGAAAACCTTCCTCAAAAGCTATTGCTCCAACCTGAGCCACATGTGAACCTTGATCAGTCTCAAGAAACGTTGATGAAGAAGGAACAACATTCCCCATCAACCATTTCCAAATAATTTTTCTGTTCCACAAAAAAAAAAAAAAAATCCCACAAAACTGAATCCACAAGGATGTGACACAGAGCAAGAAAAGTTTTGATGCATGTCAGCTTCCTGCAAAGGTTCTCCATGAAGAGGAAGAATTAATGAAGTATTTATACAAAAATGAAAACTATTTATTAATTGCATATATTAAAGTCATTCATATCATTACAGGTCAACATGCTATGGACTATGGATGAAGCCAGCTGGTTGTAGCCATTGTGAAGTCTCCTGGCCAGAATCTGGAGTATCGTTCCATCACAAGGAATTCCAAACACTGAGCCCACATTGAATAGCTATTAGGAGAGGAACACATATCAAAACAAAAATATAAATGCATAATTGTACCACTAGGTTTGTATTTATGCTTGATAAGTATAGTTTTCAGTGTATGTAATAATTCAACTAATTTAATTCAAATTGCAATGCTGTATCATTTTTAGACTATTGAGTGCTATTTTAGAACTTTGCTTAATATGAAGGTGCAAATCTCTACCAGCTAAGCCATTACACCATATGCGTCATTTTAATGGCACAAGGGAACAGGTGGCAAAGCAAGATTCTTAATTTTTATATGTACATCACACAGACATGATCATTTACATTTCTGAGCAATATGTTTGGCTCATCACTTTCATAAATATCAGCAACATACATTGTAGCTTTGTGGTACAGTAAGTAAAAAGACTGTAATACAAAGACTAGAAATGCAAATGGTAAGGTAGTATATATAAACATAGAAATGCCCGTAAATGTTTGATCTTTTCAGTGACATTTATTTGACTTAGTTGTTAAAATTTCTTTATTTACTTTTCTCCAATTTAGTGTCTACATGCTCACAGTGACATAAATTTTAATACTTGACACTAAAAGTGGAACAAATGAAATGAAACAAGCCAAACAGACATGCAAACAAGATTGGGTATGATAGTTTATTATAAAAAGTTATGTTTAGCTCCAATATGCTAATAATGGTATATTAGTATAGTTGGTGTTGCTTAAGACCACCATTAATACACACACTGCATTTTTCAAAAACAGAATTTTTCCAAATGAGAAGAAATAAGTATGGAGCAGAAGACTTGGTGAACACTAAGTGGAAACCTGACACAATCCAACATTCATTTCATGAGGATGGTTCTAGCTGTGGTGTCTTTGTGATGCTAGTAAATGTAGAGGGAGAATGGGTTTACATTAACTGTCCTCACCTTTTCCCATGTGAGACTGTGTCTATTCATTTCCACTGCTGTCCTCCTAGATTGGCCAGGTGCTGGAAGAGTTGCCAAACAATTCTGACAGCATTAATAACACCCAAGGAGCGGCCAACAATTTGGCCAAAGAAAGTTTGCTGACTTTAAAAGAACAGTTTATTTCCATGTCAAAGAAAGAGAGATGAATTATAATACTACATTCAAATAATTGCAGTGTCAAAAGAGGAATGCTGCTCTGTGTGGAGAAAAAGAAAGAGCCCACACAGAAGCAATGCATACAGGTTTTCACTATGCCATTTCTGCCTGTTGACTATGTGTGTTAAGGGAAGACATGTGTTTTCACAACTACATTTAATAATTTCAAAACTTTTTAAATAAATCTAACAGCATATCCTCTTTCCTTCCAGATTCCAGAGGTGGTTTCATGTTCAGTGCCTCAACATTAATATGCCACTAGAAGAACAACCATGGATTTGTGATTTGTGTTTATAAGCTGTTCAGTTAGAGGAGCTTATGCTGAAAGTGTGTTTACATTGTAATAAATATGTATTATCTATTTGATATGTTATAGAAATACATTTTTTATTTAAATATTTTTGTATTCTGTTTATGTTTCATATAGTGCTTGTCTTCTGCTGGCCTTTTATGTGATGCAGTTTTTAGTAAGCACGCTTGGATTTGTGAGGGAGAAGAAATTGTGACAGCTGATCTTTTGTTAGTTTACTTTTTATTTAGAATCTACAAAATGCAGAAAGAAAACACCTAAAATGGCTCTTTACTAATTACAATGCAAAAATTTTAAAATTGTAATTTATCTGGCCGTGGAAACGTGGCCAGACTGCAGGAACACTGCATTTTGAACAAGTTTTGGAGCTGTTTGTTGAGATCTCTCTATAGCTCAAAATGTTAAATGCAATAAATATGTCTATCTCCATGGTGTAGTGTATTCTTTGGAGTGTGCTTAATCACATTTAAGTGGTTTGGGGTTAACTTGGATAACCACCAAAACGTTACAGAAACGTTAAGGTGCAGTTAGGATCATTCAGCACCACAGACTTGGACAGCGCCATGGCATAAAAACATAGCCAATTTTTTTTCTAAAAATGAAAAATGTCAACCTCATTTGAGGCTTAATGCTTAGCTTACTTTGTAACTTAAAACTTAATAGTTATTCAATAACTATTACAGACACATTGAAGGTTTAATGTGAAACTGTACATTGCTCATAATGGGTATGAAGTTCTGAAGCAAATAATTCCTCTATAAATAAATCCAAAAATTAAAGAAATTACTATTTTCAGGCATTACAGTAATAAACAAATGTAGATAATGTAATATTTTGATGGAAGTTGTGTCAATGAAGAAACCCATTAAATTATGGTACATATTGAACATCTACCAATAAAATGTTGTGCAAGATCAGATAAATGTTTAGCAACTAGTTTTGTAACAATGTGAGCCACTTTTCAAAAGTTGTGAATAAATTTGAATACATTGAATACAGAGATGTTAGAAATGGTTCATTTAGAGCAAATACTTTGAAAAATTCTAAAATGTCGAAGACAGTCAAATAGCCTACATATTTAGCCACTTGTTTTAAAGTGGTGTGACCTTCTTTTCAAAAGTTATTGAACTGGATGTTGTGCCATTGAAGAACCCCACAGAATACATTGATGATAGAAATTAAACAACTAGAGCAAATAGTTGAACATTAAAGACTTGTAGTATGTTCTTTAGGATCAAATGAATATTTAGCAACTTATTTTAGATCATTGTGACCTTCTTTTCAAAAGTTATTGAACTGGATGTTGTGCCATTGAAGAACCCCATAGAATACATTGATGATAGAAATTAAACAACTAGAGCAAATAGTTGAACATTATAAAAATGGATTCAGCCAAGCAAATAAATAAGTAAAAACAGTTGTAAAATGAAGACATTAACTATGTTCAGGTGATTACAGGTAATTTGCCACTTATCTTGTTCACAAATTACAATTCATGTAGGCTACATGATTTTTTAAATTCTTTTCAAACACAATTATTATAATGCAATTTTTTATTGTTGCTGAAGGAAAATCTATAGCATTACAAGAAATAATGTTGTTTGCTGGTACATCTGTAGTTGGCTAAAATGTAGTTGTCTGTTTCCACACAATGAGAAAAAAAATTGCAACTTTTTAGACGGTCCCTATCTTGTTTGCCAAAATACGTTTGACATTCAGTGGACGTTCGCAAGTAAGTATGCCATTAAAACAATACTTGGCCATTTTGGTCGATTGTGAAAAATGTAGTAGGTTGACAATTATGTCGCTCAACAGAATTAGCAAAAAAATACTTTATTGGACATATAATTAGAAAGTTATTGAACGCGGAAGCCCGAATGTGCGAATATGAAACTAACTTTACCGCAGTTTATTAACAGCACCAAAAACTTAACCTATAAGGTAATATATATAAATACAGTAACTTACCTTTGATAGATGTGCTGAATAGAATGAACGAGGCAGATCTTCACAGCGGCTGCGTCCGAAATCGCCTACTCAATGAGTAGGTACTTAATTTCAATAAGTACTTACTTAACGAGCGCTAAAAGAGTACCTACTCAACAGCCAAATCTCGTTGAGTATGGATGCGTTCCGCCATGTTGACGTTATCATGTGACCTATGATGTTATAACAAGCGCAACATGAAATGATATGGGCGACGGATTTAATTCATCTATCTGTAAACATTTTGATGTTGATGAAATTTGCTTATTTTGGATTGATTGAAGTTTTTATATTTTTAACAATACTAAAATAACTAAAAACCCCAAATTTGTTGTCTTGAATATGTTAATGGGCAAAATTGTGCAAAACTAGCTTAGATCTGATTTGTTTTCCTTTTTCTTGCTGAATTTCTCTGTCCTTTCATCCCTGAAACTTAAAATAATAATAAATAACAAAAACAACAAATGCGATTTTTAATAAATTTCGATTTTATGAATATTCAAATATATTTAATATTTTTTTCTGTATCTTGTACTATGTATGCAAACCTATTATAGTTATGTTTTCTGTCATGATTGTTCTTTGTTAAAGATACTTAAGTCTTTCCCTGAGTTCGTATGGAATTATAAATTCTGTATTACTAAAAATGTAAGTATTACTACTTAGAAATTAAAATAACTTTAGACTGCATTGTTAGCCCACTCCAACACTTACCAACAATAATAAAGATAAATGCTGAATAATAATTAATGATATTTCTAGTTAAACAAGCATAATGTTTTTTTTTCTATGAAGTAATGAATAAATGCATACGCTTATGAAAATCTTATATTTTATTTACTGACAACATCAGGAAACATGAATAAATTAGTAAAATAATAAAAGTAACCATGAACATAAATAAATACACATGGAACAAAGCTTTATTTAAACATATTGGTCTTTTAGTCTTTTTCTACTGAGGATGAAGAGACCACTGCAACATCTGGTCCAGATGAGGCAAAGGGCAGGTGGAGTGATGGAGGGTCTCATCGATGGCACTAGACCATTTCCAGGATGCTTCTGTGGATTTATCCTTTCTTACTGCACACACCAGTCTGCAGACATTTCAGATCATAAAAAGATGCACAAATATATTACAAAAGCTGTCATTTTAACAGCACAATGTCATTAGATCTCTGTATTGGAAGTTACAAAATGATCAATTTTTCTTTTCCCCAAAAATGCTGCAGTCACCTTTCCTTTCAGGTTCTGCTCCACCACAAAAGATCTGCAACAAAGGCACATAAATCAAGAATCAGAAAAGTTCTGTTATAGCTCTGTTTGAAATGAGTTTGAAGTTCAGTTAGGCCTACTATATTTACATTTATATTTACATTAATGTAAAGCAGTGACAGTGAATTCTCACATGGCGTCCATCACTTACTCAGAAGTTTCGTGTTGTGATGTGCTCTAGAACATTTTCCTGTCATTTGTTAAGTAGACATTAATGTCTTTAAAATGTATGTTTTATGTAAATCCGCTTTTGAAGACGTACGTGTATTTCCTGGAGTTTAATGTTCGCTATACGTCATAAAACATGTTTTAACAGCGAAATCACAAATATACTATAGCATAGGCTACTGTATAACATCTTGGCACCTTATGCAAATCAACAGTTTACGATAAAGTAGCTCAACAAATATGATTTTTAAGACAGGGAACCGTGTTTTGGTTTGTAATACTCACATTTGTAAACACCTTCATTGCGGTTCTCAATCACGTTCGATGATGACGTTTTGGCCTCCTGGGATTGAAAAGTATCCATCGATGAAAGACTTCAGAATCTGAGCTGAAGCAGTAGGACATCCGGGGATTTCTCGCCTACTCTTTTATGAATACTGAGGTTTCGAACGTACTTCTTTCTTCACATACTCTTTTTTCCTACTATATAGTAGGTAAGTAGGCATATTCGGACGCACTTTAAGTAGATGTACACCCGAATCTCGTGAGAATTAGTGCATTCGCCTACTAATTCTCGCCTACTCTTTTATAAATACTAAGGATTCGGACATACTTATTCGCTTGCCTACTGCTTTCCCCTACTATATAGTAGAGAAGTAGGCGATTTCGGACGCAGCCATACAGAGCGGTGGGATTGGAAACCACTGCAGCACACAACGACAGGACTTCTTTTCACATTAGAAGTCAACAAGAAATCACGTGACCCCGACGTGATTTGAACACGCAACCTTCTGATCTGGAGTCAGACGCGCTACCGTTGCGCCACGAGGTCCTGAACCCAGAGGTGATGTATTTTGCTTAACCCCCTTGACACAGAATGCAAATCAGTAAATATACGGTGCTCAAGGAACACTCTTGATGTTGGACTTTATACTCAGGAGATCAAAAACAGATCGTCTGACCTCAAGGTGATTTGGAGCCAGACACTCTACCGTTGCACTACAAGATAGCGGAAAAATTATTTAGTGTTTCATGCTAAAGCACTTTGATAAACTATGCAAATCCGCTAGTCTTTACACTCACAAAGTCAAGAACAGTTCGCTTGACCTCAACATAATTGGAACACGCAACCTCCCGATCCGGGGTCAGGCGCACTCTGTCGCGGCCACGAGGTCGAGAAAACAAGTCGGCGTTCCTTGCTTAATTGCTTTGATTCAATTTGCAAATCAGTCACGGTAAAGGGCTGTAGACTTTATACTATGGATGTCAAGAAGAGATCAACTGATGTGATTGGAACATGCAACCGTCTGATCTGGATTCAGCCAAGCTACCGTTGTACCCCAAGACACCACAAACCTATCTGGTGTTTCCTGCTTAAGCCACCTTTTGTCGTCCTGCCTTCGATAGCGGTGCCTGAGGAACGAGAGTCTGTCTAATTTCAACAAATCACGTTCATGCATTTCCATCTTTCCATTTTAGGATCGCTCAATCAGATTTCTGCATTTCCATCTTTCCATTTTAGGATCGCTCAATCAGATTTCTGCATTTCCATCTTTCCATTTTAGGATCGCTGTACCCCAAGACACCACAAACCTATCTGGTGTTTCCTGCTTAAGCCACCTTTGGTCATCCTGCCTTCGATAGCTCAGCTGGTAGAGCGGAGGACTGTAGATGATACATTGGCTATCCTTAGGTTGCTGGTTCGATTCCGGCTCGAAGGAGCTGGCTTTTGAATTCGGCAAGTAGATGTTTCCACGATTTCTTCAGAGATTGCAGGGCAAGATATGCAAATGTAACACGTCAAGAGGCAGATCTGTCACAGTACACAATGACAGGAATGGTTATTACATGAGATCTCAGGCTTAATAAAAATAACAGGTCAAGATACAAATCTATCACAGTACACTGGTGATTTTCAATCCTGATCCTGGGGACCCCCTGCTCTGGGCTGTGTTTCCCAAAAGCGTTGCAATCCTTAATACAACTTAGACGCATTGAAACCAATAGAGTTGCAATCAACTTAGGCTTACGATGACTCTGGAAGACGCGGCCCTGCATTTTTGTCTGTCTCCTTTTTCTGACACACCCAGATGAGCTCATGGAGCTCTCTCCTAACTAGCTAATGATCTTAATCAGGTGTGTTTAATAAGGGAGACATACAGAGCGGTGGGATTGGAAACCATTGCAGCACACAACGACAGGACTTCTTTTCACATTAGAAGTCAACAAGAAATCACGTGACCCCGACGTGATTTGAACACGCAACCTTCTGATCTGGAGTCAGACGCGCTACCGTTGCGCCACGAGGTCCTGAACCCAGAGGTGATGTATTTTGCTTAACCCCCTTGACACAGAATGCAAATCAGTAAATATACGGTGCTCAAGGAACACTCTTGATGTTGGACTTTATACTCAGGAGATCAAAAACAGATCGTCTGACCTCAAGGTGATTTGGAGCCAGACACTCTACCGTTGCACTACAAGATAGCGGAAAAATTATTTAGTGTTTCATGCTAAAGCACTTTGATAAACTATGCAAATCTGCTAGTCTTTACACTCACAAAGTCAAGAACAGTTCGCTTGACCTCAACATAATTGGAACACGCAACCTCCCGATCCGGGGTCAGGCGCACTCTGTCGCGGCCACGAGGTCAAGAAAACAAGTCGGCGTTCCTTGCTTAATTGCTTTGATTCAATTTGCAAATCAGTCACGGTAAAGGGCTGTAGACTTTATACTATGGATGTCAAGAAGAGATCAACTGATGTGATTGGAACATGCAACCGTCTGACCTGGATTCAGCCAAGCTACCGTTGTACCCCAAGACACCACAAACCTATCTGGTGTTTCCTGCTTAAGCCACCTTTGGTCATCCTGCCTTCGATAGCTCAGCTGGTAGAGCGGAGGACTGTAGATAATACATTGGCTATCCTTAGGTCGCTGGTTCGATTCCGGCTCGAAAGAGCTGGCTTTTGAATTCGGCAAGTAGATGTTTCCACGATTTCTTCAGAGATTGCAGGGCAAGATATGCAAAAGTAACACGTCAAGAGGCAGATCTGTCACTGTACACAATGACAGGAATGGTTATTACATGAGATCTCAGGCTTAATAAAAATAACAGGTCAAGATACAAATCTATCACAGTACACTGGTGATTTTCAATCCTGATACTGGGGACCCCCTGCTCTGGGCTGTGTTTCCCAAAAGCGTTGCAATCCTTAATACAACTTAGACGCATTGAAACCAATAGAGTTGCAATCAACTTAGGCTTACGATGACTCTGGAAGACGCGGCCCTGCATTTTTGTCTGTCTCCTTTTTCTGACACACCCAGATGAGCTCATGGAGCTCTCTCCTAACTAGCTAATGATCTTAATCAGGTGTGTTTAATAAGGGAGACATACAGAGCGGTGGGATTGGAAACCATTGCAGCACACAACGACAGGACTTCTTTTCACATTAGAAGTCAACAAGAAATCACGTGACCCCGACGTGATTTGAACACGCAACCTTCTGATCTGGAGTCAGACGCGCTACCGTTGCGCCACGAGGTCCTGAACCCAGAGGTGATGTATTTTGCTTAACCCCCTTGACACAGAATGCAAATCAGTAAATATACGGTGCTCAAGGAACACTCTTGATGTTGGACTTTATACTCAGGAGATCAAAAACAGATCGTCTGACCTCAAGGTGATTTGGAGCCAGACACTCTACCGTTGCACTACAAGATAGCGGAAAAATTATTTAGTGTTTCATGCTAAAGCACTTTGATAAACTATGCAAATCCGCTAGTCTTTACACTCACAAAGTCAAGAACAGTTCGCTTGACCTCAACATAATTGGAACACGCAACCTCCCGATCCGGGGTCAGGCGCACTCTGTCGCGGCTACGAGGTCAAGAAAACAAGTCGGCGTTCCTTGCTTAATTGCTTTGATTCAATTTGCAAATCAGTCACGGTAAAGGGCTGTAGACTTTATACTATGGATGTCAAGAAGAGATCAACTGATGTGATTGGAACATGCAACCGTCTGACCTGGATTCAGCCAAGCTACCGTTGTACCCCAAGACACCACAAACCTATCTGGTGTTTCCTGCTTAAGCCACCTTTGGTCATCCTGCCTTCGATAGCTCAGCTGGTAAAGCGGAGGACTGTAGATAATACATTGGCTGTCCTTAGGTCTCTGGTTCGATTCCGGCTCGAAAGAGCTGGCTTTTGAATTCGGCAAGTAGATGTTTCCACGATTTCTTCAGAGATTGCAGGGCAAGATATGCAAAAGTAACACGTCAAGAGGCAGATCTGTCACAGTACACAATGACAGGAATGGTTATTACATGAGATCTCAGGCTTAATAAAAATAACAGGTCAAGATACAAATCTATCACAGTACACTGGTGATTTTCAATCCTGATCCTGGGGACCCCCTGCTCTGGGCTGTGTTTCCCAAAAGGGTTGCAATCCTTAATACAACGTAGACGCATTGAAACCAATAGAGTTGCAATCAACTTAGGCTTACGATGACTCTGGAAGACGCGGCCCTGCATTTTTGTCTGTCTCCTTTTTCTGACACACCCAGATGAGCTCATGGAGCTCTCTCCTAACTAGCTAATGATCTTAATCAGGTGTGTTTAATAAGGGAGACATACAGAGCGGTGGGATTGGAAACCACTGCAGCACACAACGACAGGACTTCTTTTCACATTAGAAGTCAACAAGAAATCACGTGACCCCGACGTGATTTGAACACGCAACCTTCTGATCTGGAGTCAGACGCGCTACCGTTGCGCCACGAGGTCCTGAACCCTGAGGTGATGTATTTTGCTTAACTTGTTGTGTTTGCTTCTTTGACAGACTGTGTCTGTTGTTCTAGGATAATAATAAATAAATAAATAGTATAAATAATAATAAACGATACTGCTAGTAGTACTACTACAAATAATGATGTTAAAATGTTTAACTGCAAATAAGTAATTTTGCTGATAAATAAAAAGTGATTCATACTGACCTGGAATGAACCTGTTCAGATGCAAGTGGAACGATTCAAGTGATGTGGATCCTCTTGCACATATGTAGTTTGGCAAGACAATGCCCTCCTTGGTAGTGGTGCCAGTTACAGTGTACAGGAGGACACCTGGTTCATCTTGAATGCACTTCACATGCTTCTTCTGGATTTGCCAGATGTGCTGCATTCTCTCGTGGTCCAAGAGAGGGACACCAAGATAGTCTCTGCCCTTTATGCCCATGAGCTCATTAAGAAGCTGCTCAATCATTAAGATCGTCTGATGCTCCCCTCTTGTCCGCCTTCTGCAGTGCAACGCCAGTTCCTCCTTGGTGATCTGCTGGTCCACCAGTTTTTCAGTGATCCCAGGAACACGTTCTCGTTTCAATTGTTCCCTCTTAGCTTGACGCAGCAAGGCAACATCTCCACTGTCCCACTCAAAAATGCAGCTTGACAGTCTGGACATGAAAACAGGGTAAAGAGGATGTGCATCCTTTGTACACCCAGATGCCAGTCGCCGCATAAAGTGGTATATGTCAAGCTTTACAACCAGGTCTGGCCAACCACCAAATCTTTGTTTTAGTTTTGACTGTCCTGTGCCCTCCCGACAACATTCACAGTCAACATAGAGAAGCTGAGGAGGAGCCACACCAGCATTTCTGTACCTGCGGATGAGATCAGCAGCCATGGTGTCAAGAGCAGGACCCTCCTGAGCGGTTAGGACACTGATCAGGATTTGGCCCACCTCATTGCTCACAGATGTAAGCCACAAGGCGGTCCCCTTGGCAAAGCCTGATAGCTTCTTGGTGATCTGTGATCACACAGAAAAGGCCAAATAAAAGTTTCTTTTATTTCTAAAATACTGAACTAATACAGTTTTTTAATATACAAAAGCATTAATTAAATTGTTCATGTCTTTACTTCTAATGTTGTATTTTAGACTTTTGTTTGTGAGGTAGGATTTTACTGTGGTAAGAGTTAAAATATTTACCTTTTTTGTGGAATCCATTTTTAATATATTGCCAAAGGTAGAGGTTATACTGGCTTTGATGTGGTCCAGCCTGCTTAAGATGTCTCTGCCATAAACAGACAGCATCCACCGGTGGGAAGGAATAGCCACTGACTCAGGAGGGTCCGGGAACTTGACAGGAAGCAGGCTTGGCTGGGCTACAAAGTCTGAGCATGCGCCAAGGTAGCGACAAACACGCTTAAGCCACTCCTCGCTGTGATTTTCCCTCACCTGCCTGACCAAGCGGCTGGGGCTATTACCCAAGGTCCTTTCCCTCAGAAAACGGATCACCCGCATGTCACAAGCATATCTGTATAAAGAAACAAAGTGAAAAAGAGACCAAAAATGGCAAACATTTAAAATAAGCTAATGTATAATGTGTTTGAATGACAAACGTTTGTGACACAGGGTAAATTTCAGAGGAAAATTTCAGTATACTCACCTTCGTGTCAGGATCAGTCGGAACTCCATTCTGTGTGCCAAATCCAGCTGGTCCAAGATGGTCTTGCTGGTGGAAATGTAACTTGTTTTACAACCAGATGAACTGCACCATAGAGTCTCCGTAATCATCAGGTAGTACCTATCAACATCCAAAACGTGGCGGGCTCTCTTGTGGGCTCCATAACCTGTGAGCTGTTTTCCACACACAGGACAGGACAGCCTGACCTTCCAAAGGTGATATGGCATCCACAAGAGAAGCCGGTGTGTAAAAAAAACGCTCTGGAGTGGGGGCCTGATGATAAATGAGCGCTGGCTCTGGTGGATCATACCAAAGCTTCAGGTCAGTGCGCAGCCGCTGGTTCTTCCATAGAGCAGATGAAATCCACTTCTGATCCTGAGGTGGTATGGTCCTCATCAACTTTGCAGGCAGCCAGCCAGGCTCTAAACCAGGAGCAGTTTCCATGTCAGCAGCAGGGTGAGCTGAGCGACCAACCACAGATGGAGCAGCAGAGGTGGCAAAAAAAGAGGTGGCAGTGAGGGATGCAGTGGTCACAGGAGGAGGAGGAGATGAGGTACCAGAGGAGGAGGCGGCATCTGACATTTCCTAAAAATAGGCAAATATATATACATGATTGCAAGTCACTCACAAAGAATGCTAATTTGAAGTATCATTTTGAAGACAATCACTTAATTGAAGAGTTTCTCACAGCTCCAACAGCTACCGATGGTATTGAGGAAGTGGTTGTGGAAACAGGAAAGGGAGGAAGAGAAAGAGGTGAGACAGTTTGAATGAACATCCTGGGACTGTGGGCAGGCGATGGTGTCCTTCTTGTCATGGCACTTGTGACAGTGCTGGGCATGGCAGAAGAATCGAAAGTGCAACTGATGGGCTGAGAGAATATAACCACAGTTTACAACATTATATATAATGTTAATCTGTCCTTATTAGGAATTACATTAATGACACATAATTTCAACATATCTTTATGGAATGAAAATAACAGTAGCATAACAAGCAAACCCAGGCATAACAATAATAAGTGTGCATAATAGACAACTGTAATATACGATGGATTATATGATTGTAAAATCTTTACATTACCTTGGTTGCATGCTTCCTGCTCAAATTTAAGTTTGGCTTTAAAGCAGCACCCTGAGACCCACCGAACTGTGGCTTTATAAACTAAAAACAAATGTTTAAAAAAAAAGTCATATTAAGAGGAGCCTTGTAAATTAAAATGCATATATTTTAAAATGCTAAAAATGTAAATATCAGTATCAGTAAATCCTCATTACTTACTGATGCCATAGTCAAAGTTGGTTTGTGGGGTGTGAGTTGTCCAGGTGTTGCTGTCTGTCCTGGTGTTGCTGTCTGCCCCGGTGTTGCTGACTGTCCTGGTGTTGCTGACTGCCCCGGTGTTGCTGACTGTCCTGGTGTTGCTGACTGTCCTGGTGTTGCTGACTGCCCCGGTGTTGCTGTCTGCCCCGGTGTTGCTGACTGTCCTGGTGTTGCTGACTGTCCCGGTGTTGCTGACTGCCCCGGTGTTGCTGTCTGCCCCGGTGTTGCTGACTGTCCTGGTGTTGCTGACTGTCCTGGTGTTGCTGACTGCCCCGGTGTTGCTGTCTGCCCCGGTGTTGCTGACTGTCCTGGTGTTGCTGACTATCCTGGTGTTGCTGTCTGCCCCGGTGTTGCTGACTGTCCTGGTGTTGCTGACTTTCCTGGTGTTGCTGTCTGGTCCAGTGTTGCGGCAAATGATGCAACAACAAGTGATGCAGATGAGGGACTTGGTGTCACTGAAGAGGACCCTGACCCGGAAGACTACAGGTTAAGAGAAAAGAAAATTTAATTTAATAACTGAGGGTTTAATAACATTTTAATAACACCAACACTTCATCATTTTAGGAAAAAAATGTATTACGTTTTTGATACCTTTGTTGTATGGAATCCACAACTACATGTCTGTGTCCCTCCAAACAAAGACATTTGTCCCCTCAACTGCACTGGGCATTTGTCAATCTGTTATATTGTTTGACAGTGAATCATAAGAATGCAACTCCTTTCAATATGATGTAGCTTTTTGTTTAAAGATTGTATACTTATCATTTTATCTGAACTAACCTTGAGATACAGGTCATGCCACTTTTTCTGGCGGGGTGCCGGCCTGTTTCCTGCCTCAGAAGGCCAGACCCCTACAGCAGCAAACTTTCGCAGGCGTGACATCCACTCCTCGTCGCCCATATAGCCCTGTGCTTTTTGTGTTTGGAAGCCATCTTCCATTCCTAGAGTAAATAAAATTGTATTTATTAAATTTAAATGTGTAAATATTCAATACATGATATAACCATATCAAATAAGAGTAGTTTTAACTCACTACTAAATATATATATATATATATATAATATATATATATATATAAATTATTACATAGTAGTAGCATATATATATATATATATATATATATATATATATATATATATATATATATATATATATATAATTTGTTTTTTTTGTTTTTTTTTTAGGGCTGTCAAATGATTAATCACGATTAATCACATCCAAAATAAAAGTTTATGTTTACATACTAAATGTGGCATTATTGTGTATATTTATTATGTATATATAAATACACACACATACATCTATATTAAATAATTTTTTTTAGATTTATGTGGAAAATATTTATCATTCTATATATAGTCCAAATTAAATAGAAGTTTAACTATTCATACATAAAAATATTTTTTTAAATTTATACATGTATGTGTGCGTATTTATATATACCTAATAAATATACACAATAATGCCACATTTAGTATGTAAACATAAACTTTTAT
>NC_133362.1:64076699-64118560 GCF_049309525.1 Garra rufa
GTGCATCCACAGCTGAGTAGGTTTTATAATAAATTGAGAACAAAATATGAATATCGCATTTGCTGGACAACACCTGCCACCTTATGGGGTATTTTTACTTGAGTACACTGTCGTGTTACACCAGTTATGTGTCTGACCAAGCAAATGAATAAATAACTCATTGTAACATACAAGATCAAGATAACGAACACTCCTGATACACCGTGTGACACTACAGTTAGTACAATTAAAAAATTATAATGAGAAAATTACAAAATACATTTACATTTATTATTGTTTAAAATGTTGTTAATGTTAATGGATTTGTTTCAGCTATTTAAAATGTAACTATTTAAAATCTTTGATGTCATGTTCGCTGATGACTTTAGTACCATGGACAGTGAATTGTTAGCAGGCTGCCATAATGGAAACGTAATTTGAAGACGGTCCCTCAGATGAGCGATGACGTCACGACACTCCATAGAGGTAAGCGTGTTTATCAGCTTCTTTAAAACGCCGACTTCTGCAGAAAAATGCGTTGTAGTTTGTGCTCATAATATTGGGTAATGATATTTGACCAAAAATAGCCTTTTTTGATGCAGATTAACAGAGTTATTGAACACGGAAGTCCGAATGTGCGAATATAAAACCAACTTTACCGCAGTCCCTCTGCCCATCTTGTACTTCTGAGTTTGAGATCTTCTCAGAGCACTAGCCTGCTTCAAAGACTAAAATCAAGGGGCCCATCATTAGTTCTAATACTACGTTTTGCATTGCAGATTATACAGTTTTCTGTTGCTATGTGGGCGCTCAGTTTTTTTAGCTAAAATATCGACAACAAAAGTCTCGACAACAAGTGTTAGACTAAGACACACTTTTCTCATCTCCTCGAATGCAAAAAAAACATTAGCCTTTATAAATACAGTGCTGTGTTATAAATACAGAAAACATGTACTTTCAATCAACACTTTTTTATTTACCTCAAGTCTGCAAACACGCTGAGATGCTTCAAACTGCGCGCCGCACTTCATTGACGAGAGAGGCGGGAGGAATAATACGGTTTGACTGACAGTTTAATGAGCCAATGGCGTCACGAGGTTTAGTGGCGGTGGCGTCGCTTACTGACCCAGGATCAATGATCCGTAGCAGTTATATTTCCGATTTGAGCTTAAAGTATAGAACAATATATAGCTTGTAGCTTTTGTTGACGCTACCGCGTTACTTGATCAAAATAATAGCTTAGCTACTGAAAAGCTATTTGATTCAGAAAACAGCGACGCTACCACCACGCTACTGAGAAATGTAGTTAAGCTAGTAGCGTCACTACTTGTAGCGACGCTACTGCCCAACACTGTTTTCTGCTCACATTTTTAGTTTTCGTACGTTTACGCTCTTTGCTCACTCGCTCTCGGTTCAACAATCTGCGCTTGGTTTTCTAAATGTTGCGCTCCTGGTTTCATGTAAATGAGGGCGGGCTCAAACATCACCATTGGTTCACCAGATGTGATTGACAGCCTCCTTCTCTAGCCAATCGATCAAAGCGCAGAAGTTGACGTCACTCCAATGCGTGATGGATGATTCCCGTCAGGAAAATGCTGGACAGTCTCAGTAGATTTTCCATAAGTATATTTTGTATGTTGAAAGTTGCACCCGTTTTACACCGCGGTCAAGCCAGCCGCCACCTGAATTCTGCTGCACGTCTATTTGTGGTATCACGGTACAGAGACTCGAAGCAGTCAAAAAGCTGACGAACATCTATATTCAGCGGGTAAAAATCAAATGTGCCCGAAAATAAGGGGAAACTATTTAAAAACATATCAATATTGTAGGCTTCATTAAAAAAAGATACAATTTGAATATACTTAACTGTAGAATTTAGCAGAAAATAAATGGCAAATTCAGTCACTATTCATTACCAGTTCTTCACATGTTACACTCAAAATCCTTCATAGTTAACATGAAAATTTCTATTCATACTTCTTCAGAATACTCAAGACTCTGTCTGTGTCAGCTCTCATGACATTTTACTATAGAATTTAGCAGAAAATTAATTGCAAATTCTGTCACTATGCATTATAATGCATTAACATTTGCATCTATATCTCATATTTTCTAAAAGCTAAGGGAGCAAAGTGTTTTTAAAATCAGTCAAATTATCTAGTTAATACAAAACTCTCATCAACAAATTCATATAACATAATAAATGTTAATATTAAATAACCACAGTTAGTCTTTAGATAAGACCAGTAAATTACAATACTTTATCATCAACCAGGTAAAACTTCCTAATCATGTTTTCTTCTGGATTATTTTGCTATAACAAATGTGTTTTGCAGCAACCAAAAGATCAGAAGTAACTGTTAAAAAGTGAAGGATCAAGAACACAACTAAAGCAAACATTGATCACATGAATCTAAACCTCTGTTCTCAATCATAATTTAATCAATCTGGTCAGTAGTGAATGAAGCTGGTGCTGCTGTGTGTGGAGTTTAGTCCTCCTCTGCTGAGATCTTCAGACATTTATTGTGTTTTATTTCAGTTGATTTCATCTGAGGCTATGACTAAGTCTGTTATAGCTGTCTTTCTGTTTGTCTCTTCTTTTTTTGTGTTTCTCTTTGCTTCATTAATTTTGCTTAACATTCTCTTTAAGTTCATCTCTGCTTCAGTGTTCAGGTAACACTGTATTGTGGGACCAAATACACTCTGAGCATTGTTGATAGATTTTATTAAAAAATAGATTTTTTTTTTGTATTGCATACAAAATGTAAATGCAATGCAAAAATTAACTGAGACTGTCCAGCATTGTCCTGACGGGAATCATCCATCACGCATTGGAGTGACGTCAACTTCTGCGCTTTGATCGATTGGCTAGAGAAGGAGGCTGTCAATCACATCTGGTGAACCAATGGAGATGTTTGAGCCCGCCCTCATTTACATGAAACCAGGAGCGCAACATTTAGAAAACCAAGCGCAGATTGTTGAACCGAGAGCGAGTGAGCAAAGAGCGTAAACGTACGAAAACTAAAAATGTGAGCAGAAAACACGATTTTAAGAGTGAATCAAATAACTGTGAATTCAAGTTTCAGATTTGTGCGTGCAAGTGTATAAATATTTATCTTGTGCTTATTATTTTTCAGTTTGTGTCCACGTATTTTATTCTTCTGAATGTCTTTGCATTTAATTTTCATTTGCGTGCGATATATTTTTACATGCGTTTTCAAATCTTTGATTCACGCTTGTTATTTTTCGATCTGTGAGCGCAATACTTTTGAAGGAAATTTGACCCCATAGACGGGTGGCAACCCTAAACTTTGCTCTTAGGAAAACTCGACCTGACCCCCCCCCCCCCCCACCCCCCACAAACTTTTTTTTTTCTCTCAGCCCCCCCAGGTCAATATACGTTCCCGCGGCTATGGATACATGCAAAGAGTAAGAAAATGTTCCATTCATTGTAATTTACAACATGACATGCATTAAACATATTATATAGTTTCCCAAAATAGAATTTAGTTTAGTTCAATAAAAAAAAAAAAAAAATGAATTAGATCATAAATTAGACATTATATGATGTAATTTGATGCAAAATAAATAGTTAAGCTTTATTGTAATATGTAGAGAATTATTTATATCAGGGTTTCTGCAGATATGAACAAGTGAAATTTAAGACTTTTTAAGACCTTTTTAATACCACCTTATATGAAATTTAAGACCGAAACCTGTAATGGAAATAGATATTATATTACATGCATATATGTGATATTTAATGTGTTTAATGTAAAAAGTAAACACAATTTCATGGCTGTCATAAATTACATTTATTACTACGATATACTGTGAACTTTTCATATCAGCAGATACTATTCCACACAAACTATCCCCATAAAAGTACCACTAGAAATATCTGATGTAAAAAAAAATCTGAAGCAATATTTTCATCAGTGCTCTATTAGCTTTTACATCTTAAATCTGCATATTTGATTTACCTTTATAAAGGCTTTTTTTTTTACTTTTGAAATGTATGCATTACCTTTGAAATTTATTTTATGAATTTATCAATAAATTCTAAATGGCTGTTAGCAGTGAGATTACATAATTGAAACAGAACAAAACAGTGGAAATATTTTGTCTAATATGTAAGTAACTACTTGTTTATTGAGCTACAAATTAATGTAACATTTGTAATTGTGAGAATATTCAGCAAAAAGCTCACTGGTATGTTACTGAACTATATCATGTTATAAATAAACTATACATTTTAAATTTTTACCTCAGAGTGTTTCTTTAGAGTGCTGTTACATTCATTTGTTTTAAAGTATGTCACAAATAGACCAGAAATGCACTATCCATTATCAATTTCTGTTAACGTTGAATGTATTAAAATAGGAATCTTTCTTCCCTTTCGCTGCTTCGCTAGTTGTTTTTGTCACTTCAGATTGTTCGGTCGGGCAAGTAAAAAAAAAAAAACATTTTAAAGTTATCTCGAAGGCTGGCGGTCAGCTAGCTCGACCTATATTTATTATTATTATTGAGAACATTATATACAGAAAAAGGTAGTTTGACCTGTATTCTGCTACTGTGATTCTGTCTGAAGACGCAGTAACTTCCACAGAGGGAGGAAACAAATTTACAGTAGTTAGCAACTGGCCTTAGCCAAGCCCTATATTCAGTTTTTTCAAGCCAAGTATCACTAAACTTGCACTTCCCCAAAGCTAAAAAGTTAAATCCATTTTCCTTCTGCGGTACAATCCGAGAGACTCGCGCCAATTACAGAAAGCTGATTGGCTATTGCTTGTTGGTCTCATTTGTAGTTTAAATACAGAAAATTATATGTGGAATAGTGAAATAAAGAACTACAACACCACGGAAACCACAAAAAGATAATTTAAATGAGCTTTAGAGGTAGCGTTAGATGGACATCGGAAAAATAAGACCTGTGTAAAACTATTTAAGACCTAGAACAACGAAATTAAGACTTTTTAAGGCCTAAAATTGTGATTTTTAAATTTTAGACTTTTTAAGACCCCGTGGAAACCCTGTTATATTTTCTAATGACATTTCAGCAATCGTGTCGTGTTGACATGGAGCAAGCAATGGTCTTCTTAAAGTCATGAATAAAGCTCAAGAAACAGTTTCAGATGTCAAACAAAGTCTTTATTAGTCTTCTTTATTGATAGTTTGTCTGACCAGGCATCTGTACTTACAAAGTACGTGCTGAGATTGCCGTCTTTTGTAATATTTGTAAATATGGCCTATTTGCATTGTGTAAAAGCATTAACATAAAAGGTTACTACAGAAATAATTTTTTTCTCTCAGCCCCCCCTGCTCAAAATACGTTCCCGCGGCTATGGCAGTAACAAGTTTGTGTTGGTTAAATTTAGGCTACTTAATAGCTTTTACAGTTCAAGATAAAACTTAAAAGATGTAGTTATTAAGTATTAAAATATTAAATAAGTTTAATATTATTTCAAATTCCTATCGATTCATATTGAGTGCATTATTTAATTATTATACCATCAATATTTAATGTATTTGTGGTGAACTATATATTAGTATTTAAATAATTCACCTTTATAGTGTGTGTGTGTGTGTGTGTGTGTGTGTGTGTGTGTGTGTGTGTGTGTGTGTGTGTGTGTGTGTGTGTGTGTGTGTGTGTGTGTGTGTATTTTCGAAAACCAAACCTGTATGATCAGAGCGGGCGGAGACGCGGTGTCACAGTTCTTGTCTCTGTTGCACCGAGTCCGCGACACACTCGCCTCGCCCCGTCATATTTAATGTATTATTTCACTGTAATAATAATAATAATAATAATAATTAAAATTAATTATTTAAAAAATAAACTTAGAAATGTAGCCTTGCAGACATCGTGATGGGGAGGAGCGCAGGACCTCCCTGGCCTTCTTGAAATCAGCGGAGACTCGTTCCCTGCTGCATTTGTTTATTGTTGTGAGACGGAGGAGTATTTTATCCCGTTCCACTTTTGTAGCGTTTTTATACATTTTTGTGAAGTTGAAGGCTACATCTTCATATGACAGTTGGTCGGCATGACACAGACCAGCATTACTCGCACGATGACCACAATACATTTTCGGATGTTTTCCCTCCCCTGAATGCCTTGCCCGTTTGGTCTTCTCCCTTTGATGATTTTCTTTAGATGCCTTCCTCTTTCTCCCAACAGCAGCTGGAATGACCGGCTCCAATCCGTCATCGAAATCCATGACATTAGCTTGACTCTGAAGCTTTGATTCTCTGACTGACAGACAGCTGTTTAACCTACGTGACTGACAGCTCGCCTACAGTATTAACAATTAAATGGTGAACGTTTTTTAGTTAGCCTATTGAATCCTCTTTTTAAAAATACATGTTTTGATATTATCGTTAAATGAATCTATAAGCAAACTCGGAGCACTTCACCGGCGGTGACTTTCTTCCCAGGGGATGCTGAGCTCGCGCACGTACGGTCATATCGCACTTTGCAAAGAAACTAGTCTGGCGGATATTGCGTTTTGTGAAAAAAATACATTTTGTAGTAGGCCTAAAATGTACATTCTTAAATTTTATTAATGGCAGCAATTCACACATAGATTAAGGTACATTTGAACAGTGATTTCCAAAATAAAATCCAAATGTCAAAAAATGGCGTTTATCGCGTTTTGCAACCAAACTCTTCAATTGTTCTTTCTATCTATCTATCTATCTATCTATCTATCTATCTATCTATCTATCTATCTATCTATCTATCTATCTATCTATCTATCTATCTATCTATCTATCTGTGTTATTCTCTATCTATTGTTCTGTCATTCTATATCTGTCTGTCTGTATATCTATAATACAATGCATGCACACTGTATAAAAACTATATATTTGGATCCTTTCCGTTCATTAAATCTTTTGATTGTTGTAGGTGTCTGTCTGGAAGACTCTGTTTGTGAAGGAAGCAGATAAACTGGAACAGGCCAATGACGACAACAAAACCTACTACATCATTGAAAAAGAGCCTGTGATTAATGCCTTTATTTCTGTGCCTAAAGAGAATAGTACATTGAACTGTGCCGCATTCACGGCGGGAATCGTGGAGGCCATTCTCACTCACAGCGGCTTCCCGGCTAAAGTCACAGCGCACTGGCACAAGGGAACCACGCTCATGATCAAGTTTGATGAAGCTGTCATCGCCAGAGATAAACAACTTGATGGAAAATAGAAACTGGGTGTAAGAAATGGTTTATGGGTCCCCTACTATCAGCTGTCATGATACAACAATGCTGTGAATGACGATCGTATTGAGAGTGCTGAATACTGTGATCAAAATGATGTTTACAAAATCTAAATATTTTCAATTGTCACTGTTTTGCAGTCAGGTGTTTCCTATGTCTGTTCATTCCCTGGTGTGTTTGGTCATAAGTTAAACATTTAAACAGTTGGTTCTTATTTCTTTTCTGTGTTTTGTTTAGTTGCTTCTTGTATGTATCTTTACCACTTATTAACTTTACTTTGTCAAATTATTGCACCCTTTCCTGCTTACCAAGTCCTTCTCCTCATGATTTAGCAGCTTCCACATGTTTTCTTCGTGGTTTAGACAGCATAAATTAGCAAAACAACATACTTAGTAGTACATAGCCGTGTTGTTTACATCCGGGTAACTTAACTGATCAAATCGTGCTAAAAAAAAAAGTGCAAAACCATCTATGTTTACATTCGTCTTTTGTATACAATTAAACTGTAGTCGGTAGTGCTTCCGGCTTTGCTACTGTTCGGACGCTTTTGCTTACTGCTCCGCGCTTTGCTCCCTGCTTCTGAACTTTTCTCAGATTTTCCTAATATTTAACTTCAGCAGATCAGCACAGTGCTCAGACAACATTTTTGATACAAACATCACGAAAAAAGGAGACTTTTTGCCTCCCACTGCCAGCAGTTTACATTCCGGAGACGGGAAAACACAGCTGCCTACTTTCAACAGACAAGAAAAATGCCTCTTCTGGAATCTACTTGCTGCACAAACTGCCACAGACTTTTACAAAGGATTGTGGTTTTAGAAACAAAGTTACTTGCTGGACTTCCAAAACAGGCAGAACACACAGAAGATCATCATCACGGACCCCCTCAGCATACAGCCGGTGAGTCCTGTGAATCTAGTCAATATCGACAGTTTAGAAATGTAGAGGAACAAGCCAAAACTGATCGACACACAAATCGATGGCAAAAACAGGGAGCAAGACCCAAAGGCACTCGAGACATCAGACTGTCAAGAGTATCTCGTATTGCTGCGGTATCAGCCTCTACCCCAGATATGGCTACGACAAGGCTTGCAAAAACTGTTGTTTTACCACCCCCTATACAGCTCGAAAACAGATTTGATGCATTAATGAATGTGGGTGAGGAATCCCCAAATGTGACTGAACATGTATCATGTCAGCCAACTCCTAACATTGCTATAAACAGGCGCGCAAGGTCGAGCAGACAGCGGCACTCAGCTCAGAGCGCAGCCGAGCCCAGGACTCTGATAGTGGGGGACTCCATTATGAGAAATATCAGTAGCAGAACTACAACTACATGCTGTTGTCCTCAAGCAACCGTCTCTGATGTGAACAAGGAACTTCAGAACATTCTAATGAAGCACAAGACTGCAAATCGAATCATCATCCATGTGGGAAAGAACGATATTCGGAAAGAGCAGTCAGAACTCCTAAAGAAGGATTTTGGTGAACTCATTGAAACACTTCGAAGACTTGAAATTCAGTCATTCATCAGTGGACCACTCCCAGCAAGGGGAACTAACATGTTTTCACGGTTGCTTGGACTGAATACCTGGCTACAAAGAACCTGCAGTCTAAAAGGAATCAACTTCATTGACAACTTCAATCTTTTCTGGGGCCATAGACAACTGTTCAAACTGGACGGCCTTCACCCAAACAAACTTGGTGCCAGAGTGCTTAAGGACAATATCTACTTTTCACTCCGGCATCCTTCAGTAGAATGTGTGAGTCTACCCAACATGAATGGCACACACACACTTGGACAAAGTGACGACAGGACATCTTATCAGCTTCAGAGTCATCATGTGGCCAACACAACCAACAAGGACACTGACAACGCCACGCAGCCACAACAAGCACTGCTTATGGACACTTTCCTGGCTGAGCCCTGCCCACAGAGCTTATCACAGACAGACTGTGACGTATTACAACAGCTCCAAGACTCAGCACCGAAGGATGACTTTCTGGTAAACAGTCAGGGAAGCAAGGACAACAACATATTCCAGCCACCGGAAACTCCAGAGCCAGAGCTCCATTCACCAGACACATTATCCCTCTCTCCAGCATCTCCACTTCTAAGCTTCTCACAGAAAATGGAAGAACTGGTATATGCTGGAACCAGACTCTCCCACTCTTTTGCTGCAAGCCCCCAGTTATCAACTAAAAAACGGCAGGCGCCACAACCACCAAAGCCTGTGGGCCCAGCTCACCCTCCTCCTCCAGTGAGAGCTCTCCGGCCGCTGCCACAACGCCAGGGCTCAAACCCTCCTGCATCTGCTGTGAGTGAACCAAAAACAACTGATAACAGCCCTCAGTGATATGTGACGGGTCCCCGCTACGGTAGCAGAAACAATCAGGAATGTTTACAAAACAAGCGGGAACCCAGTGTGCCTGTAGCTTTCCCTATTTCTGTTTTAATATGTGATAGAAAGTCTAAGGCTCTTTCAAATCGTACAGTTCACACATCTAATCTGAGGCTTATTAGGCATCAAACTAAGATTGCTCTAGAGACAAAAAGTGATGCGATCAAGCTAGCATTTTTAAATGTTCGCTCACTAAAAAATAAATCACTTCTGATCAATGATTTTATAACCACAAACAACCTGGATTTTATGTTTTTAAATGAAACATGGTTAGAAGACAATTCCAGTGCGACAATCCTAAATGAAGCAATTCCTTCTAATTTCACTTACATGAATGTCTGCAGAGCTGTTAAAAGAGGTGGTGGTGTTGCTGCTCTATTTAAAGATGTCTATGAATGCAAACAAGTGTCATTTGGTCAGTACTTGTCTTTTGAATATCTAGGGATTTTACTGAAAGGTATTCCACGCATTCTGTTTATCATTATTTACAGGCCCCCAAAATACTCTCCAGCCTTTGTTGAAGAGTTCACAGAACTGCTATCAATGGTTTGTTCAGAGTTTGACTGTTTTGCTATTGCAGGGGATTTTAATGTTCACATAGACAATGCAGAAAGCAAAACTACAAAAGAAATTATAACGGTTTTGAACACGTTTGACCTGATTCAGCATGTGCATGGGCCTACACACAATCGTGGACACACTCTTGATTTACTCATCAGTAAGGGTGTAAACATTTCATCCACTGTTATCAAGGATGTTGCACTATCTGATCACTTCTGTATTTTCTTTGATATATTGATCTCTGCTACCACTGAATCTAGATCTGTCTCTGTCAGAAAGAGATGCATTAACGATAACACTAGTGTGCTATTTATGAAGGCTATATCTTCAATGCCAAGCATTTCTGCAGACTCTGTTGATTTTCTCCTGGACTCCTTTAACTCAAAAGTTATTGATGACATCGCACCTGTGAAGGTCAGACAGATGACTGGCAAAAAATCACTGTGGAGAAAGTCAACAGCAGTACAGAGTATGAAAAGACAATGCAGGAAAGCTGAGCGGATGTGGCGGAAGACAAAACTTGAAATTCACTATAACATCTATAAAGACAGCCTTCATGCTTTCAATGTTGAACTAGGTAAAGCTAGACAAACATTCTTCTCGAACCTTATAAACAGCAACTTAAACAACACTCGCACTCTTTTTGCTACCGTTGAGAGACTAACAAACCCCCCTAGTCAGATCCCTAGTGAACTGCTCTCTGACAGCAAGTGCGATGAGTTTGCTTCCTTCTTTTCTGAGAAGATCAATAATATCAGAAAGACAATTAGCACACCCTCAAGTTATGCAGAGGTCAGACAGATTCAACCGCAATTTCAAAAAGAAGTCATTATGTCTACTTTTGAAAAAATCGATAGCAACATTTTGGAAGAAACAGTAAAGCACCTCAAATCGTCAACCTGCCCCCTTGACACACTTCCCACATCTTTTTTCAAAAGTGTGCTTAGCTGTTTAGAAGCAGATCTTTTAGAAGTGGTGAACACCTCACTTCTTTTTGGGACTTTTCCAAACTCCCTGAAAACTGCAGCTGTTAAGCCCCTTCTGAAAAAGAAAAATCTTGATAACACCATACTGAGCAACTATAGACCAATTTCAAATCTTCCGTTCATAAGTAAGATTATCGAAAAGGTTGTTTTTAATCAGCTGAATCACTACATAAACTCAAATGGATACCTGGACCATTTCCAATCTGGCTTCAGACAACATCATAGCACAGAGACAGCGCTCATAAAGATAATAAATGATATTCGCCTAAATTCAGATTCTGGCAAAATATCAGTGCTGGTACTACTAGATCTCAGTGCTGCGTTCGACACTGTCGATCATAACATTCTTTTAGATAGATTGGAAAACTGGGTCGGGCTTTCTGGGATGGTTCTAAATTGGTTCAGGTCATACTTAGAAGGGAGAGGCTATTATGTGAGTATAGGAGAACATAAGTCTAAGTGGACGTCCATGACATGCGGAGTCCCACAAGGCTCAATTCTAGCGCCGCTGTTGTTCAGCCTGTATATGCTCCCACTAAGTCAAATAATGAGAAAGAACCAAATAGCATATCACAGCTATGCAGATGATACCCAGATTTACCTAGCCTTATCGCCAAATGACTACAGCCCCATTGACTCTCTCTGCCAATGCATTGATGAAATTAACAGTTGGATGTGCCAAAACTTTTTACAGTTAAACAGGGAGAAAACGGAAGTCATAGCATTTGGAAACAAAGATGAAGTTCATAAGGTAAATGCGTATCTTGACACTAGGGGTCAAAAAACAAAAAATCAAGTCAAGAATCTGGGTGTGATTCTGGAGTCAGACCTCAGTTTCAGTAGCCATGTCAAAGCAGTAACTAAATCAGCATACTACCATCTCAAAAACATTGCAAGAATTAGATGTTTTGTTTCCCGTCAAGATTTGGAGAAACTTGTTCATGCCTTTATCACCAGCAGGGTAGACTATTGTAATGGTCTCCTCACCGGCCTTCCCAAGAAGACCATTAGACAGCTGCAGCTCATACAGAACGCTGCTGCCAGGATTCTGACTAGAACCAGAAAATCAGAGCATATTACACCAGTCCTCAGGTCCTTACACTGGCTTCCAGTTATGTTTAGGATAGATTTTAAAGTACTTCTACTCGTTTATAAAGCACTCAATGGCCTAGGACCTACATATATTGCAAATATGCTCACTTTATACAAACCTAACAGACAACTCAGATCACTAGGATCGAGTAAGTTAGTAATATCAAGAGTTCACACAAAACAAGGGGAATCCGCTTTTAGCTATTATGCCGCCCACAGTTGGAATCAGCTTCCAGAAGAGATCAGATGTGCTAATACATTAGCCACATTTAAATGCAGTCTCAAAACTCACCTGTTTAGTTGTGCATTTATTGAATGAGCACTGTGCTACGTCCGAACAGATTGCATTATTTTATGTATAATCATTTTACTGTGCAAATTAATTTTAAAATCAATTTTTCTGTTTTTTATTGTTAACCATTCCTACTGTTTTTAATTAATTTAAATCAATTTTAAATCATTTAAAATGTTCTTCTGTTTGTGTGATTATTATTTTAAAATTTTATGATGCTATTCCTCTTATGTACAGCACTTTGAATTACCATTGTGTATGAAATGTGCTATATAAATAAACTTGCCTTGCCTTGCCTTGCCTTGCCTTGCCTAAACTACCAAACAATTTAATGTAAAAAAAAAAAAAAAAGGTATGGAATCTGTGCTGAAAATAAACTGGTTAAATCAGCATTTCAACAAAAGCTACTTATAATTTTTTTTTTTTTTTTTGCAAAATTAAATGTGAAGATTTTATATCATCTTTCTGCAGTAAAAAAAAGATAAATGATAATTTATATATACGTATATACATACAGCTGTCCTCTCAAGCACACAGCTGTATGTATATATAAATTACTATTTATCTTTTTTTTACATATGTATACACACACACAATACATAACGAAAAAAAATCCATACAATAAGCCATTCTGAACATGAAGAAAAAATGCATCAAGATGAGTCATATAAAATGAGAAAACGTAAAAAACCATTTTTAAAAAGACAAAAGTAAACCCCAGCTGTAAATGCAGTAGCAGTGTTATTTTAGTATCACTGACACTAAACTATTATATTTTATATTAATAACGTCTATTACATTTAATTTGATCTATTTTTAATTGTAAGTTGAGTTTAAAATTGAGTTTTTTCCCCCAATTTTTATTTTAATTTGAAATTTGACTATTTATGATTTTTTAAATTAAGTTAAAGTTATTGTTGTTTGTGTCAATAGTCTTTTTTTTTTGGTAATTTACTAGTGGTATTGTAGAATTTAAGACCTTGAAATAGTATAATTTAGCTTTTTGTATTTAAGAAAATTAGTTTGTAATTTTAGTAGGTTGTTGTATTATACACTACCAGTCAAAAGGTTTTAAATAGTAAGATTATTTAAAGACTTAAAAAGAAATAACTCGGACTAAAATAATTTATATAGGTCTCAAAATAAGAGTGTTTTACCATAACACTGGGAACAAAGCAGTTTAAAAAAAAAAATCATAACCCATCGATTTATAAAAAAAAAAAAAAATATACCAAAACAAACACCCAATGTTCACAAAATGTACGGAAATATACAAAACAATTCTGAAGCATTAATAAAAGCATTAATCTAGTATAATGAGGTACAGTATGTGCAGAATAGGAGTCCCAGCTGCTGCAGGAGACCCTTCTATGCAGAGTGTGTATGTTGCTTTAATCTGAGTTTCTCCCACAATCAAAAGACATACAGGACATGTGAACTGGAGACAGTGTGTATGAATATAAATGTGGGACGGACTGTCTAGGAGTTTTTCATGCCTATGACCCAGGAAAGGCTCCAGCCTCCCCATAAACAGGACAAGCGGTAGAGAAAATGTATTGAATAAATGTTCAGTACTGTGACTGATATAAGCAAATTCAAACAATGGCAAACAGTTTTGAAAAGCAGTGTTAGCATTTAAAAAAAAAAAAAACTTATTGAACGCTTTTTTTTCCTTTTGGGAGAATATGTGTTTACTTATTTTTAATTTAAGTGAAACATTAACAAACTTGCAACTCTCAAATATTTAAGAAAACATGCAACAAGACCAGTTTGTCTTAAAAGGGAGTTTTATTTGATTAATGCATCTTGTAGCCAGTACTGGAGCACAATCATTTACAAGGCGATGTGTATGTAGTCTCGAATGAGTCACCTGAAAGGGAAAAGAGGAAATGAGCTTGGACTTCTACATGAAATTCATTCCAAGGTACAAGTCAAAGATGGAAGAGTACTTGTCTGATAGTAGTCATAGACATTGATGACCGCCGGCTTGAGATTCTGCACTGTAAGAACCGGTTTCAGCTGCAGCCTATAGCTCATCGGGACACCTTTGGGAACCTGCACAACAAATACACAGTTTCAAAAGGAATGAAAATGAAAATAACACCAACATCTTTAAAAATATTGGACAAATCCATGACAAAAACAGATGTCATTGGTAGTGAACCCAGTGCATCTCACCTCTTTCAGATAAACAAGTACGTGATCATCTTCAGCGTCAACCCGCTGCACTAATGGAGCGAAGGACTCCGGTGAAGATCCAAGCTGAAAGAAACCCATTATTTACATTCGAGCTGCTTCAAGGATTCCAAAGTCACCTTAAATGCATACGAACCAGTGATGTGTCTGCAGTGAATCCCGACAAGAGCTTGATATCCACCAGAACCATGTTAGTAGTTGGTTTTGCACCGTTGTATCTGAATTAAAGGAAATATAAGAGCAGCTGCTTTTCTGTTCCAGTTGCTTTTAAGAGCATTAAGCCAAACTTGCATTGCAAAAGGGGACATTGAAGTGCTTCTGACTTGACATTAAACTTCGTAAAGACATTTATTTGTAGCTCAAAGGTGGCATAAGAACACTGAACAAAGATTTAAATTTATATTGAAAACATGAATTTATAGTTACCCTTGGTGTGAAAGCAAAGTTAGTTTTGCTTTTGAGTCTTTACACAGATGCAAAGGGACACAAGGTAAAGCGGTTCTTACTTCACTGTGAAATTCAGCATGAGACTGGCTCCAGGCAGCCGGCAATCTCCAGTCACCTTCGCTTCAACGCTCAGCGTTGTGGCAGCTTTAATGGGTGTTGGGATGTTGTAGAAACATGCAAGCTATGATTGCAAAGAAAATCAAGGAGAATTAGCAGGAGCACAACAGAAACAGAAATAAAGGTGAATTTACAAACCTGCACAGACACACAGGAGGAGCCCTTCGCTTGAACACTATATTTGCCTGGAAAGCTCTTCAGCAGCTTCTCCTGATAAAGTAGCCGGTTGTCCCGATTCACCTCGAAGGTATAAACGTCTCCTCCTGCCACTGACGACTGAACGGTAACTGTGCTGGATCCCTCCCGGCTGAACACTTGAGCAGCATACACCGACAGAGCATGAAGAGCCACCACTGTGTCCTAAAACAAACAGCCATTAAGGTATATTCACCTCATCCAACATTAAACGTGTCCCAAAAACATTTCAAAGAATGCTGGAAACCAAACAGTTGCTGGTAGCCATTGATTTTTTTTTTACCTGTACTATGGCAGTCAATGACTACAGTCAATTGACCAATCTTCTGCTGAACACAAAAGAGGTGGAAGTCTCACAAGATTGAGTGAAATCATTTCTGGCGCTTGATATTTTTTCCGGTGTCAAATCTAGTTACGTGAATCTCTTAAGAAAAGTCATGTACAGTAGTCAACATTTGAAGTGGATCAAAAGAGCTCAAAGTAGTCCTAAGACCAGGGGTATCATTTTGGATTTAGGACAACTTCGACAAAAGGTTGATGCACTTCAAATGCGGACTACTGTCGTTCATGCCACTCATTTCTATAGGTGAAATGGTTATCAAATGCCAAAGGTGTTAAATCAGCAACATTGAAATCCTCAATGCATTTCTGAAGTGCTGTTATATATTTGCAGAAGCAATGATTTGTTAAATCACTGTATTTTGCCATTCTTGTAACATGAGCAACTTTACCCAAGAAAAGACAGCATTTGCATTTTACCAGCAAATCCACACCGTTTAAATCCCTTCATACATTTGCAAGAGACTTCTGAAGCAATTCAAGTTATGGTTTATATCAGACAAGAATTGAACCACACCATTACCCTGGTGTTGCTAACGCCATGCTCTGCATTTGAGCTATAGCCATTTCCTCTCAAGTAATTTTGTATAAAAGCATCTGCTAAAATGCAACAAAGTGCGCATGAATCATGCGTGTTTAATAGTTAAAGTCACCTGGGTGGATAAAAAGCCTCCATAGGGATTCTGCTGGGCCACGAGCCAGTTGACAATGCGGTTAGCATAGCCCAGATTGGCTGTAGTTACAGGCTGCACAGTGAGAATGGCTAGCAGTACGTACGAGCTGATTTCCACTGCCAGAGTATCACCTGATGAAGTCTGAGACCAATGGAGTTTAGGACCTAAAAGACATGACGGAGGGGAGAACAGACATTTGTGAAGCCATTTTTTTGTAAAAAAAACGAGTAAAGTAAAACGAGTCAATAAACCCGATATTAAAGCTCACCTTCAGAAATGGCAGTGTCGTCCAAGGCTGTTAAAAGCTGCGATCGTGTACTGGTTTCTCCAGCCAGACTAAAGGTGTAGGCGAGCAGAGCAGTGGCGTAGGTGTTTCCCAGGTTCCCAACAGAAGATCTCAAGCATGACAGAGCTTTAGTAATGGCAGGATCCTGAAAGCAGAACAAACCGTTGTAACTTTATGCAAAGACAGCAAGTTGCAAATAATCACACAGTATCTTCTACAAACGACCAAGAGATGCACACTTAATGCCTATATAAGAGTAGCTCAGCCTTATGGAAAGCATCAATAAAGTAATAAATCTTTAAAACGAGTAGTTTTACCAGTATTATTCTCATGTCCTAGCTTGACAACAGAAGTGATGTCAAATTTAAAAGCAATCAAATTAAGACTACAATCTTGAAAGTACACATGTCATGTTCTTACCGTGACAGGGACACCTAGTTCAAGCAGTGATGCAACAATGTAGCCGGTCATGGTGACACCATCCCCCACTCCACCCTAAATGCAGCAGCATAATCAGGAACCCATCATCAGATTGGTTAGTGCATTTGAAGAAAAGGGAAAAAAAAATAAATAAAGTACCTTCATGTCATTGTGGTACAGAGTTCCCTGCTGCATAAAACAGCCGTCTGAACCCTGCGTGCTTATCAACCAGTCCCTTGCGCTCTGAAGGACATTCGGATCGATGTAAATGAATTTCCTCGCAAGGCCAAAAGACCTCAGGACGAAGGCGGTCAACCTGATCATTGAGGAATTTAAGTCAAACTGCCTCAATGGTATCCAAAACTACAAGCACTGCATGAAACTCACCATGTATTGGATGCATCGTAACCAAATGTACTGTATGAACCATCACTGTGCCTGTAGTTCAGCTGTCCTTGGTATCCTATTCAGGTCAAAAGCAACATGGGAATTTGATCAAGAAGGATTAGACAGTCTGAAGCGCCCCAATGAACAGGACTTGATTTAGTCTAAATACTAAATGGATTTGGTTGTCTGTACCGCTCTGAAGGTAACCAATGGCAGTTGCTCGGATGGTTGCGGTGAGCTGTGTTGTGACTTCCAGATACATCAGGATGTAAATATTGGGAGCAAGAACGATCATATTCTGTTCGCCGCAGCCAGAAGGCACCCGCAATAAGCTATCAAGATTCTTTAGCGCACGCCCCATTATGTCCCCTATGAGAGAAGAGAAACCAAAAACACACTTAGGATAAAGCTAGTTACAGGTGATTATGCTTAATTATGGATGTGCTTGATCTTGCAGCCCTACTGTGACAATTTCTCTCCATTAACTGCCTTACCAATGACTGAAACTGAGCATTTGGCTGATCCCTGAATCATGTTTCTTGGAAAGATGAGTGTCACATCTTCTGACAGGATGCTTCCTGTGGATTAAATTTAAAAATAGATCATGGAGAACTAGGCTTCCTTTTGGTGGTATAGGGAGAAGACATTGAGACAGAGTGCAAACAAACCTTTTGGACACAGTAACCAACTCTCAGTGATTGTCCTTTCAACTCCTTCAGCCTACAGAAGCAGCAAACACCACATCAATTAAAAGCACAAATGAGCTCCACTGTCAACCCCCAGAAGGCTGCTCAACACTTACCAGAACAAGTAGACTTCGAGTGACTACGTCAACACGTCCTCTCGTCGGCACGGTCACAACCTCATTTCCACACAGAGACCGGGATTGTTCAGCCCGAGCGCTGACCGTCACATTCACAGTTCCTAAAGTGCAGACAGAAGGTCAGCAACACTTCACATACACCTCAACTTTGAAATACAGTCCAAAACAGACCGAGAACAGAAGCCATTAAAACCCATTTAAAGGTCTTCCTCGCATTGGCACAGAGACAGGATGAATACGGGTCAGTAATTGATCGAAGAGTGAAGCTTGAGGATGGTGTTGGAGTCACTTTAACCTACCAATGAATAACAAATGGACACTGAGCAAAGAACTGGAACTCATTTCTCGATGGATCCATTATCTCAATAAAAGTGAACCCAGACCATGATGCATTTGGACAGATAGTTAAAGACTGTGGCCCTCAGCTCAAAACTTTCCCCACGGACAATGGAGTACGGCAGGGAAAGCTCCAGAAAGAAGGGCTGGAAAACGGTCAGCAGAGCAGGAGGAGCCAGACCGAGACCTTTGGAGGACAGACAGAAGACCTCCGTCTCCCACGTTGTGATTGTGTCAGGAACCTTAAGAGAAACTTGTGTGGTTCCAGACTCTCTGAAGAAAGGACACCAGAAGTAGAAGGGGTACAATTTGTTAGGAAGCTTCAGATAGTAGCAAGTGCTGTAAAGGGCACATTTACAAGCCTCATTTACCCCACTTGAGCGAGTTGCCAGATCCACGTTTCTGGAAAGTAAGTCCGGACGGTCACATCAACAGAAGAACTGCTCTCGCCTCCAGCACTTTCTGCGACTGCAGCAGGAGCCATCTCAGCCATCGCAAAGGCAACAGGTTGACGGAAAAACATGACTGAAACCAAAAGTGAAGCCATTAATGTCAAGTCATGTGCACACACAAAGTGAAAGTTAAGAACCTAAGAGACACACCATCACGGAAGTTGCGATAGTAATTCAAGCCTCTGTACATCAGGCATTGTGGTTCTCGGATGGGCAAATTGGTTGCAATCTTCATCCCCATGCTCTGTCAAAACAGGTCAAAAGACATTTGAATTCAGGGAGCATTCAGAGACTATGATTATAAACCAGGTTCTACCTTGAAGGTTTCATAAGCTTGGTCTGTAGGGACAGCTCGACGGGGCCGAACATTTAGGCACTCCTGTTCATCTTCAACACCGAAAGGATAATCTGTTAGCGATTGCACTGGGAGAAGGCTGAAAACCTATAAACATAAGGGGAAAAAAACTGAGCCTTGCAAAGTAGATTAAAAGAGACACTTTGGGTGGTCTAATCACCATGAGTGCTTATCTAGTTACTATAAGAGGACTAAACTTAAGGTCACAAACACCACTGTAAAAAAAAAACAAAAAAAAAAGCAAAGTGAAGGAATCAAATCAAAGCATGTTGGTGGCATTCTAGTCAGATATAAAACGGATTCAAGAAGGTCAAGAACACTCATTCAGACAGTTTTAAACATGAACTGATTAAATAGCACATGGGTACCGCTTCAGCACTCAGACGTCTTCCAGGCTCCATGATCAGGACACTCTGATCAACAGCACTGAGGCCACACAGGGACACTGCTTGAGCAGAGACAGTCAAAACGTTTCCCTCGCCTGGAACGGCCATAGCCGGGGAGAACTGCAGAGACACCTGGAACAAGATCCAGCTCACAAGGTGAAGGAAACATTACAGCTACCCACACGAAGTAAGATGCATATGCACACTATACCTGGTTATTGAAACACATTTTTGTGTCAAAAGCCGCACTAACAGCCACTACATTTTCACTGGGAAGAACACAGAAAGCCAGAATCTGCACTACTGGAGCCATATTGACACCAACAGACAGCTGAAATGACACTGTGCCACTCGTGACGGTCTCAGAATCCCTTGCTCGAACCTTTTGAAATTCATGCAGAACGATCACTCCTCTGGACAAGACCTAGCAGAAGACAAAACCAGACTGATGCACAAAAGTTGCCAGGCAAACAAACAAACCATCACAACCACAACACACTGTACCATATAGATGATGTCAACACTGTAGTCGCCAGTCTCTCCAACAAAGGAATACTTGACGGTCACTGGATATGCAGTGCCACATTTTAGTGGCTGCTCAAGCTTTTCTATAGTCAGTTCACTAAACGTTGGGGTGACGGGAGTAGCAGCTTGAAGAAGTGGAATTACCCTCATATCTGTACTGAAGTATGGTGATTTATAACCATAAACAACCTGTGGCGTCGCACTTGCCTAGGAAACAAATGAATGAAATTGGCTTCTTGCAATATAAAGGCTTTACTCAAAATAGAAGGATAGACAAATCATACCACCAGATTCAGGTCAACTTCAGGAAAATCAGCAGTGTTGAGGGAGAACACAGCCAGTCCATTCTGGTCTGTAGTCAGATTCAAAAGCAGTTTGTTTGGCCATTGGCTACCATCCAGGAGATAAACTGCCTTGCTTGCGATTGGCGTCCCATTGAAATAAGTTGTCAACATCTGTTGAGAAAGATAAAGTTAGGAAAAGAACCAAGGAGAAAGATTCAATAACAAAATATGAACCTTTACATGCCTTTGCTTTAATTGTTGACCCACGGACAAAAAAATCCGGGAGGTCCACAAACGTGACCTTGCCAACTTCAAACGTAATGGACACAGTTGTGGATTTAAACATAACCACATCTGAAAAGGAAAAGAAAAGCCACAGACATCAAGACACCAAATAAATACAGTAGTTTCAAATTAGCCAATAGCTCACCTGTTCCCTCCTCAGTGACATTTATATTAACAAGAAACGCATCTTGCAGATTATTCTCAAATCTGGTGTTGAAAAACGTTGATATACTGAAGATAAGGGAGGCACAGCCGGTGTTGTTCATCTGGTAGCAAAACAAAGATTGTCAGATTACAGAGTCAGCAAATCAGACAAGACAAATCCTTTCTTGTACAGCAGTGGTCACAAACCTTGGCAGTTTTATTAAGGCAGACACGAGTCAAGCCCGGAACCACAGCGTATGGAAACGGCTCACGGCACACTTCCACCAACGTTTCACCAGGTACAGGTTGCCCATATGTGTACCTAGGAAAACATTAGATTAACATCAATAATTTACCATCCAAAAGACAAAATCAAGGAAAGGAAAAAAAAAAAAAAAAAAAAAAAAAAAAAAAAAGTTACTTACTTGGCACAAGCCTCAACTTTCAGTCCTACATCTCCAACACTATGCATCTGTGGTGCAGCGACAGTGACGTCAAACTTGGGTAAAACTAAACCATAAAGTTCTTTAAATTAGAACCTCAGATGTGCAATCATTGCTACCAGATACACATTGTGTGACTTACCATATTTTTTCACCTCAAAAACCTGAGAGATAATTCGGTCACCAATAAAAGCTCTCAGTGTGTACATCCCAACCTGAGCTTCTGGATTTAACTGATGAGAACGCTCCAATATCCACCTTGTTGATGAAACATTTGTCCATTGACCAATGCGGTTTCCATGATTGTCCTATTACAAGGGTAAAGTGAACGTAAGCACACAAATAACTTGCAGAAAACACATCTCCAAAGATTCGCACTGGAGCAAACTCACCTCCACCACCACCAGACTGTACTGTAAGGACATAAACAGAGGAATTAAAGCACATAAAGAGTCATGAAAAACACAAAGATGAAAGACTAATGAAGTCTTACCATTTGATCAAGAGGAACAAATTTGGCATCCATGGTCACAACTCTGAAATTCACTGCAAAATGAGAATTGATTTACATAATGGACTTTCCACATGCTCAAGTGCATCAAGTTCTAAACAGTCATTCACTGCTCACCTGTTTGTCCTGGATTGTAGATGGGTTTGTCTGTTTGGATGAATGTCAAAGGCAGGTAAGGTCTGAACATTACTTTCCTCTCTTCAGTCATTTTGAAGGACCTCCCTTTAACCACCACCTGCAGTTTCTGCACTGACTCTGCATCTGCTTGAGGAGCCTGTAGAGGAATGGTTTTTAATGAGCATAAGACCAGACAAGCATTCCATTTGCAGTGTGATAACAGACCTTGAAACTAAAACACTGGTGAAACTCAATCTGAGACCTCTGCTGCACAAGTTCAGTTGCCATGTTTTTGTCATCAAGCAGAGAAATGGTCATTGTGAGACTCTCATTGGGTTTCAGAAGACTTGCACACAATTTGGCACCAGAGCCAGACTCAATCACTGCAGGAAATGTCACCATGAAGAACCTGTGGAAACATATTGAAGTTTAACTACAAGGAATCTGCTCCAAACACATACTTGCGTAAGTTTGCGGTCACAGAGAGCCATAATCAATGGTAATACTCACGGCCCTGATTCCTGCCTATTAGCCGCAGAAGGCCCTGGTCTCTGTCCATCCACAGCGAAGAAGAAAAGGGCAAAAATAAATCTTTTCCAAAGCCAAATCTCCATCACAACCATGAAGAACAATCATCCAAGAAGAAAATTATATAACCCTTTCAGAAACCCTACAAGTTTTTACTGCTCTGCAGCTTATTTCAACCAGCTACTACTTCATGAGTTTTTAAACCTGTCTCAGGACACTCTCAGCACTGCACAGTTTTGTGTCTCCTTCATCTAACACACCTGATTCAACTTAATCAGCTCATTAGTGGAGACAGCACCTGAATTGGTTCCCTCTGCCATGCAAAGATTTTACTAGCTCCCTCTCCTCATTCAGCAACTTCAAATGAAGCTTGATTCGTTTTTGCTTGAGCTAAGACTTTGAGTTTTCTGTAAATCTGGGCAGGTAACTCTTTTTAAACTCAAGTCATATTACTGGAAAATTTCCAAGTTGGGCTGGTGATTTAAACATGGTGGCTGGGACAACCATTGCCGTCAGGACTGTTCTCACAATGGTTTCACTGGTTATAATAGTAATATAATATAATGGTAACTTATCGCCATCTATCGATGGCTTGTTAAAACCACTAAATCCCAATGAAATATGTCCCAAAACACCACAGGGAACCATTTGAAAGATGTTTTTAATAGTTAACATTTGATGGTGTGTATTGTATATTGGTAGTTAAACCATTAGAATTCTTGTCATGGTTTGTATGCTCTAATATATGCACATACAGTCTATTAAAGCTTACATTGATTGCAATTGAATTCTTTTCTATTTTAGAGCTGCTTTACAGCAGAATTGAATTATTTGCATTACCAAATAATTTTCCTGTGTGTGTGTGTGTGTGTGTTTGTGTGTGTGTGTGTGTGTGTGTGTGTGTGTGTGTGCGTGTGTGTGTGTGTGTGTGTGTGTGTGTGTGTGTGTGTGTGTGTATCACTGTAACACTGCTTTGAAACAATCTGTAAACTGCTGTAAAATAACGGCGAACTGACTTGAATATATGGAAAAGATCCATAATACAGAAGAGAATGTAAAAACTAAGGGGGAATTGTACATTTTGCTATGAGTGTAAAATAAGTAAAATACACAAGTTTTGCTGTGTTAAAAGGGATGATAGCTTTCGTCTCAAGAGTCATTTTCTAAAAGTATATTTATTTAAAGGAAATCACAAAGTAAATGTAAAACTTGTAATTTGTATCATTAGATATTGTCACTATTAAATGTCAAGAACTTTACTAAGCTGAATGAAAGGAACATGCCTATTTATCTAAAATCTGCAATTTGATCTCGCACCGGTGCATTATATATCTGCAAGCAAAACCAAACAAGAACGGCCTTTTACAGTCAATATAAACAAATAAGTGGCTTTAAGAAAAACACAAACTGGCAGTGAGAAAGTCATATGTTTAAATCATCAAAAGTAGTCAAGAACATTTATCAGTAGCAGACTTTTCATTTCTTTCCTTTTTTTTTTACTGTCACAACTGATACACCTGATGGATGCAGTTGTCCAAAATTGGAGATCGTTCCATAAATACAACTCAAAAACAAAGAACATACAATACAGTTTATTGATATCTAGTTAAATATCTTAAAAAGATTAAAGTGTACTACTGCATCTCACACCCGAGCCCTACCGCACCGAGCGGGCCTCTGACACGGGAGGCGGACGCACTGACAAGGAGGCTAAAAGCAGCAACCTCTAGGGTCAGTCCATGGCTGGACTGGCCATAGGGCATACCGGGCATTTTCCCGGTGGGCCGATGGTGATTTTGTGGGCCGATGTTTTTTTTTTTTTTTTTAACGGTATAAACCAGGGCTATTCAATTGGCGGCCCGCCAATCATCTTCGTCCGGCCCGAGGGAGAAGAACGCGCAGGTGGCTTGAATTGTTTTTGCATTAATTAGTTTGTCCACTAGGCGGCAACACTGGCCCGGGCCAGCCAAAAAAGAAAAGCAGCTAAAAACATCAACAATCTACCGGAGACCGCAACATTAATCCATGGGTACCAAAGACGTCACTTCCGCTATGCTCGCCGCCATATTTGTGTCCGATATGATAACAGGCACAGCGCATCTAAATGAGATTTATTAATAAATTGAAACAAGAAATTACTTTTTCTCACTACTTCCCACACTGTGTATTTGACTTGATTGTATGTTTAGGACAGATTGTGTAAATTATTGTGAACGCAGTCGCTCGGTGAAGGCTTTAAGACCTGGAAGAATCCTTTGCCGGCTGGTCACTACTTCACAGCGAACGGGACTCGCGCTGACGGCACTAATACAGTCCGTGCTTAGATTTCGGCAAATTAGTTTTGCCGAATGCAAAAAAAATGTGATTATTGAGCATAAGCCCAACATCCAGCAAGCCAAGGGAAGACGTCTTTCACGTTTTGTGTATTCATAAACCCGGATCTCATTATTGAAGCTCAAATTCAAGCACCAAAAGCATGCGATTTCTGTTTAAAAATATGCTTTTTCATTCATCCAGACTATATGGCCGCATAACATTTTAGTTTACTTTAGTTTATTACATCACTTGTGCAGCCAGTCACAATTCACAATGGTACCATTTACTCGGGATGATGATTTGTGTGTGTGCCATTTTTGTATGACAAATAATTTTTAGGGTAATTGTACATAAATAGTTTTAGCAAAACAAATATGATTATTTTAAGAACCTTTTTTACATGTATATACTTTACTGCAGGCGTTGCAATGAACGCTATGTAGTACAATTGTTTAGCGTTTATTATTTAATTTTCATAATTCATTAAACACTGCATGTTCTAAAATGCCTTCAACTGTAAACACTCTTGCTCTTAAGCCTAATACACACTGAAACAAATAATTTACGGCATCTGGCTGTACTGTAAGTCACTATTCTCTGCATTAGCACTGTTTTGAACTTACTGTTTGAATGCATTCTCGTTTACTAAATCTTTTGACGTACGAGTTGATCGGTTCAAAATGTAATTAACTGATTCTTTTCGTTTTAAGGCATTATTTTCGTTATCATCTACTTATTTACAATCTTAGTCAATAATTAATTATTATTGCACTACTCTTGTTGTGCCGAAAAAACACCCTGCTGTGAAAAGCACCTGCGTGAATGACACCGGTACACTAAAGGCTATATGCATACCGACCCACTTCAAGCACTGCTGAGATCGAATAAATCTGTAGTTAGGTTTTTTTTCTGATGACTGTTGTTACAGCTAACAGAACAACATATCCCGGGCATATTGTATCCCTGTTGTAAACATTCTGGGAGTTTTGTTGAGATTCCTCTGGTAGTTGTGGCTGCTGTGACCATAGACTAAAACAGGTAGCGCGGACACAAAAATGGCGGCGATAAAGCACAGTGACGTCACATGGTACCCATGAATTCATTAGAAGTTTAACTAGCTACAGCCGAAGAACATAGCTCACTGCCTTAGCGATCACATGAGTTCACCGAAAACAACGTTCTTAAAGGGGCAGCGCCCAACATAATCTATGAATACATATACTGTACTATTTCTTAAACAACTATAAATTTACATATTTTTTTCTTGATCTGAATATCACTGTTACAAAAAAAAACTAAAACAGAAACATTTACTCATAATGAAACATTTACTTTGAATACATTAAATTGTTTTCAAAGTTCAATACGGTAATAATTATTTATTATGAAATTATTTTAATTATAACAAATATAATTTTGTTAAAATCAATTACATATATTTTAGAAAACTGAATATTAAAAAAAATTTAGCTGTCGGTATAACAAATTGACTTATTTCTAAAAAACAAAAAACAATTAAAATACTTAATTACTTTTAAGTTCATTTAAAAGTAATAACTTAATGAACTAATCATTTACAAAACATCACTATGTGTTTATAAATAATTAACACAAATTACAAATAAAATACACTAGGAATCTATGATATTGTAAACCAGTTTTACTCTCACCTTGTAGCACGGCCACATAAGAGGGATATTTATAAGCAGTTAATGAATTGCTAAATTGCTTATTTATTTGTATCTGCTGGTGCAATTTTATCCCCTTGTCTGTATTGCCCCGCAAAATGTGGTTTCCCCTGTTCTTGTCTCGCGAGAGTTCTGCCGCGCTACGTTAGGGAATTCCCTGACGTCATCTAAAACACCTGATTATACACTTCCGATAAAAGAAGCCGGCTTTTCAGCGTTCCAGAGGGCTCTCTGGATATACGGTCGTTAACGCTGTCTTTACCTGTGATTATCAGCCTTCGTGGAAATACTGCACTTGTGGATTAATCTCGTTGAGGATTACGACCTGGTTGGACTGTGTTTCGGGCGATTCTGTTACAGGACAGCGCTGTTCATCGTCTTCGTGCTCACGGACTCTAAAGCTTTACCGGTGAGGCCGAAGCAATCGTACACACGCACACACATACACAAACATTGGACTGTTTTTTGGAGTTTACACACACTCATACTATATGTTGTATATGTGCATATGTTGTCGTTTTGGTATTGATCTTTTGCACTGTAAATACACTTGTGGATGGTATCCAATCTTCACGATGTTTGTCTATTCTGTATAACTTCCTTTGAATAAGGGTTAAGAGAGGGATTACCGAACTAACTTTTATTTGTGTAGCCTGCCTGATTTGGCTGAGCGTTACATATTGGTGGCCCGTACGGGGATCTCTCTTGTTTTTTTTTTGTTTTGTTGTTTTTTTCTTCACTATGGATGTACCAAATGTTGATCCAGTTACAGTTGATGCTATTGTAAATACAGATAACCCTACTACTCCTGTAAATGATCAGGGAAATGTTGAACAGCTTGATGTGGATTTCACTGCAGGCCCATTTGTGACAAGGCGTAATCCTACGGCTGAAATATCTTCTATGCTTAGCTCATTGTATATTGCTGATTCTGACTCTGAACAAGGTGATGAGGGTGAAGAGGGTTGCAATTTTAATGTTGAAATAGTACAAACAATACAAGCAGACGTAGCACAAGTAAAAGGGGATTTATTGGCTCTCAATCAAAAAATACAATCTCTAGAGCATGATTTTAAACAGTCAATGGACAGCACGTTGAATCGTGAAGCCAGTTTCAGGCAAGCCGTGGATGCTAGCTTGGCGGGGTTGGAGGATTATTTCCAAAGGTCGCTGGAAAAATTAGAAAGGGCTGTAATTGATTGTTTTCTGTGAAGAGGGTTGCAATTTTAATGTTGAAATAGTACAAACAATACAAGCAGACGTAGCACAAGTAAAAGGGGATTTATTGGCTCTCAATCAAAAAATACAATCTCTAGAGCATGATTTTAAACAGTCAATGGACAGCACGTTGAATCGTGAAGCCAGTTTCAGGCAAGCCGTGGATGCTAGCTTGGCGGGGTTGGAGGATTATTTCCAAAGGTCGCTGGAAAAATTAGAAAGGGCTGTAATTGATTGTTTTCTGCGGAGAGATGAAAAATTGGAAAGTCAAATGAAAAAACTAAGACTTACCAGTACTCCAACCCTCTCTAGATTACAGGCCTACTCACCAGCCTCGGCTCACATCTCTCCTGTCCAATGTCCCCAGACCCCCAGGCCAGTGGCTAAACACAAAGATGCCATTTATAAAGTTCCAAATACTACCTATGCTGTTGATTCTGCTGTGCATACTCACCCATCTAGTGTGCTTCCCTCCTCAGTTCTGGCTGGTTCATCCTCATTCTGTGCTCGGCCTCCTATCCGCCTAGAGTTCCCCTCTTTCGGCGACTCCTGCGAGACGGCAGAGGTGCTTAACTTCATCGAACAGTGTGAGAATTTCTTGGAGATAAGGCCACTCCCCAGTCTCGAGCTCATTGGAACATTGAGCACTGTCCTGAAGGGACCAGCTCAGAGCTGGTGGAAGGCAGAGAAGGCTAAGGTAACAGATTGGCAATCCTTCAAAAAGGCATTCATGGCAGCATTTCTTTCAGATGATTACCTCTCAGAAGTAGAGGAGAAGCTGAGGACGTTGGTCCAGCAGCCACAACAACGCCTGAGGGATTTTGCTTATGACTACCGGGCCCTCTGCTTAAAATGGAAGCCTGAGATCTCCGAGGAGGAGTTGGTGAACCGCATCCTAAACAACATCAACCCCAGGGTTGCAGGATGTCTAAGGGGAACGGTGAACACTGTGGAGCAGCTGGTGAAAGTGGGGTCCTTGGTGGAGAAGGACTGCATGGGAGCGAAAGATTACTGGCAAAAAGTCAGTACACAGGGTGGCAAAGAAAAGACTAAAAAGTCAGTGGAGCGTACCAACCCCAAAAATCTGGCAGGAGTGACCCTGGCTCAACCCCATACGGTCACATCTCTCCTCATCGTTCCGGTAAGGGTAAATGGACAGGAGCTAAAAGCAGTAATAGACACAGGAAGCTCTTACACTTTGATGCAGGAGAGTTTGTGGAAGCAGCTGAAGACGAAGACTCCATCAGTCATCTCCTCTATCCCTCAAAGATTCATAATGGCCGATGGAACCATTCACCAATCTCGAGACCTGCAACAGTTAACCTACCAATGGCATGATCAAGAATGCACGTTGGATACCTATATCCTGAAGAACACGCACCTTGCCTTTCCCTTAATTGCAGGGCTGGACTTCCTTACTGCTATGGGAGCCATCTTGGAAGTGGGACAAGGCAGGTATGGCTTGAGATCTGGAAAAGGATATAAATATTATCCTTTCTTGCCAGCACAGATGCCAGTAGGTCCGACTATCCAGTCTGGCCAAGCTCATTTCCTTACGGCTGCTAAACTGAACTTATACTACGCCTTACCACCGACTGGGAGAGTTCCCGAGCTAATGTCCTACACCCCAGAGATATCACTATGGGACTCTGACAATCAGGAAGAACTGTTGAAGTTGGTCACCACCTGGCCGCGTACCACGTCGAACATCCTGGGTAAAACATCAGTTGTACAGCACAAGATCACTTTGACAGATGACATACCTTTCAAATCCCGGGCCTACAGAGTTTCTCCCATCAAGAAACAGATAATTGAGGAACAAGTTGACCTAATGCTCCAAGATAACATCATTGAGCCATCCTTCTCGCCTTGGTCATCACCTGTGGTCCTGGTCCCCAAACCTGATGGCTCATACAGGTTCTGTGTGGATTACAGGAAGTTGAACAGCAACACAGTACCCGATGCTTACCCAATGCCTTTTATTCATGACATCCTGGAATCCATGGAAGGCGCCTCCTGGTTCAGTGCATTGGATCTGCAGTCGGGCTACTGGCAGGTGGAGATGGAGGAAACAAGTAAAGAGAAGACTGCTTTTATTACCACCAAAGGGCTATTTCAATTCAAGTCTATGCCGTATGGACTCAGGAACTCTGCAGCTACCTTTCAACGGCTGATGGAGAGAGTTTTGGCTGATTTAAGAGGGAAGATTTGTTTCGTCTATATTGACGATATCATTATCTATTCAAAAACTGCTGAGCAGCACATTCAACATCTCAATACTGTCTTTCAGAAGCTTACCCAAGCCAACCTAACGCTTAACATGAAGAAATGTCACTTCTTCAAACGCCAGCTCAAATTCCTAGGCCATATTGTCTCCGTTAAGGGCGTGGAGATTGACCCGGAGAAGACAAGGGCTGTTGCGGAATTCCCTCCTCCACAAGATCTTAAAACTCTGCAAAGATTTTTGGGCTTGGCAGGATGGTATCATAAGTTCATATCCCACTTTGCTGACATCACTGCTCCACTGAACCATCTTAAAAAGAAAGGAGTTAAGTGGGACTGGACGCCAGAATGTCAAGACAGTGTGCACTCACTTAAACAAGCATTACAAAACTCACCTGTACTCATACAGCCGGACCTCAACAAGCCGTTCCAAGTCCACACAGATGCAAGCGATGTAGGACTTGGGGCTATCCTCACCCAACAGTCTGAGGAAGGAGAAAACGTGGTGGCGTATGCGTCAAGGACCTTAACAGGGGCTGAAAAAAATTATAGCACATCTGAAAAAGAATGTCTAGCTGTGGTCTGGGCTGTGGAAAAATGGAGGCATTACCTGGAGGGGAGGCCTTTTGACGTCTTCACAGATCATGCTGCACTCGCCTGGGCCTTCAATTGCCCCAAAACCTCCTCTCGTCTCACTCGCTGGACTCTCCGACTTCAACAATTCAACTTTCAAGTGCATCACAGGAAAGGCTGCCTCAATACCGGGCCGGATGCCTTATCCAGGATTTATGAGCCACATTCTAATAATGCTGCTCCTTGCCTTTCAATGTCATCTCATCATGCGAAGACCTTACCGCATTCCTTGGAAGAAATAGCTAAAGCTCAACGGTCAGAGAATATCAGCACTCACCTTCAGCCAGGCATCCAACCACGTGCAGTCAAAGAACAATCCATCACCTTTGAAGAACATCAAGGGGTGTATTACCGCAAAGTACCTTTAAAAACAAAGGGAGAAAAATATCAGTTAGTAGTACCTCAAGCTCTAAAAACAGATTTCCTGTACTACTACCACGATAATCCATTAGGAGGCCATCTTGGTCAGTTAAAAACCCTGCTGAAAATCTTGGAGGTAGCATGGTGGCCGTCCGTCAGGAAAGATGTCTGGGAATATGTAAAGAGCTGTGAGGTATGTCAGAAATACAAACCCAGTAATACTAAACCATCGGGACTTCTCCAAAGTTCACAAGTGACAGAGCCTGGACACACCCTAGGCGTGGATCTAATGGGTCCATTCCCCATAAGTAAAAAACGTAACACTTACCTGCTTGTTGTTGTGGATTATTTCACAAAGTGGGTGGAGATGTTTCCACTTCGGGATGCTAAGACCCAGAAGATAGTGAAAATTCTCCGGGAGGAGATTTTTACTCGTTGGGGGGTCCCAAAGCACCTAGTGTCGGACAGAGGGCCCCAGTTCACTTCCAGCATTCTGGGTGATCTCTGTAAGACATGGGGTTGTGTCCAAAAACTTACCACCAGCTACCACCCACAAGCAAACCTAACAGAAAGAGTAAACAGGACTGTAAAAACCATGATTGCTGCCTATGTTGGAAAATTACACCAAACCTGGGACCAATGGCTTCCAGAATTCCGCTACGCCATCAACACAGCCCAGCAGGAAAGCACCGGAAAGACACCTGCAGAGCTCATGTTGGGCAGGCAAATGCTGGGACCGCTGGAACGCCTAATCCACCGATCACCTTCACCTGATCAAGCTGCATACACCCTGATAGAACGACAGAACCTCATGGCGGAAGAGGCGAAAAACAGGATGAGGATGAGCCAAGCCAAACAAGCTAGGTATTATAATTACCGTAGAAAAAATGTGCAGTTTCAATCGGGTGACCTAGTCTGGTTAAAAACCCATCATCTTTCTAGTGCCTCTAATAAATTCTCCGCCAAGCTAGCGCCTAAGTGGGAGGGTCCAGCTGAAATTAAAAGTAAAACAGGGCCAATAAATTACACGGTCTGCTGGGGCAACCCACCGAAAACGGACGTAATAAATGTGGTGAATTTGAAGCGTTATTATGGACGCTCACCTCAGACGCCGTTGGCTGGGGGGAGGGAATCTATGTAGCACGGCCACATAAGAGGGATATTTATAAGCAGTTAATGAATTGCTAAATTGCTTATTTATTTGTATCTGCTGGTGCAATTTTATCCCCTTGTCTGTATTGCCCCGCAAAATGTGGTTTCCCCTGTTCTTGTCTCGCGAGAGTTCTGCCGCGCTACGTTAGGGAATTCCCTGACGTCATCTAAAACACCTGATTATACACTTCCGATAAAAGAAGCCGGCTTTTCAGCGTTCCAGAGGGCTCTCTGGATATACGGTCGTTAACGCTGTCTTTACCTGTGATTATCAGCCTTCGTGGAAATACTGCACTTGTGGATTAATCTCGTTGAGGATTACGACCTGGTTGGACTGTGTTTCGGGCGATTCTGTTACAGGACAGCGCTGTTCATCGTCTTCGTGCTCACGGACTCTAAAGCTTTACCGGTGAGGCCGAAGCAATCGTACACACGCACACACATACACAAACATTGGACTGTTTTTTGGAGTTTACACACACTCATACTATATGTTGTATATGTGCATATGTTGTCGTTTTGGTATTGATCTTTTGCACTGTAAATACACTTGTGGATGGTATCCAATCTTCACGATGTTTGTCTATTCTGTATAACTTCCTTTGAATAAGGGTTAAGAGAGGGATTACCGAACTAACTTTTATTTGTGTAGCCTGCCTGATTTGGCTGAGCGTTACAACCTATAGATCACAACAGGTTCACAGTGCTAAAATGTTCCATAAATACATACTAAGTCACATACTAATGCACTATTCTACAACAGTGTTTTGTGTAAACAGTAATGATGCACTAAAATAGCACTTAATGCACTGTTGCACCTTTAATTATGTAGCAAAGGTGTAGAACTTATGAAACTCCATTTATGAATGATAAAAATAAAGGGCTGCAACTAACGATTAATTTGATAATCGATTAGTTGGCTTAAAATGTTCAATTTTTTATTTCTTTTTAAAATCACACGATTCCACATTCTGAATGAAAACACAGTGCTTAATAATTTACAATAATTAACCTGTCGTATTACAAAGAAAAGACAAATATCTGAAGAAAAACACACTAACAAGCATAAAATACAGTGTTTCTGCAATTTATTCTGCCGTGGCGCCAACAGCAGCAGGAGCGAGCGCAAGAGTTCAGCAGAGTTCCGTCTTCAAACACACACCTTAGGCCCCATTTACACGAAGGAAAGACGCAGATATTTCCCTGCGGTTTGGCCTCTCATTTACACGAAAACCCAGTTTTTACCACAGAAAACGATTATTTCTAAAAACTCCGGCCAAAGTGGATAAATTTGAAAATGCCGTTTTCACGTTGTAGTGTGGACTGTGAAAACGGAGGCTTTTGAAAACGATGACGCATATTTATAGTCATGTGACGCATATTGTACCAATAGATATCTATGTTTACACCAGTAATTGTGCCTGTGCTATTCACTGTCACACTGCTGCTAAAAAGATTTACCTTGTACACTCTTCAAATTACAGTCCTAAAATGAAGACAGAAAATTTATTCACAGTTGCTGTCCTGCAAAACATGACGACGACTGCTTTTCAGGTAAAATATGAATGAGTGCGATATAGACGCGTAGATGGAGGATGAGATATTTCCGTAAATTATCCCGCCAGAAGAATTACGTGAAAACTTATTACGTCTGTATAATTTTGGAGGCTTTACGCATGCGCAGTAAGGTGAATTTGATGTTTTCCTACGTTTCAGTGTGGATGAGAAACTTTTGGAAAACGCTTGGAAACGGGAGTGTGGACGGAGAGCGTTTTAAAATGAAAACTCTGTTTTCAAATGTATCCGGATTAATGTAAACGTAGCCTTAATCTGAAGCTGGCCAAAAGCCCCAGCTAAAGTAATTACCATGAATGTGGCGTGGCAAAAGTAAGGAGATATTGAATTATTTATTAATAAACTAGTATTTTTCGAGTCAGTGTCGCAAAGATGAAGTTGGCGATCCTATTCTCGGTATCTGCTCACTGAACGTGCTTTTAAAGCCTAAATGCATCTTTATGGTTTAGGCCTATATAGCTAATAAAAGAGTTTTGTTTTCGATTTGAATTATTTCGTTTTAAAGTAATGAAGTAATAATTTAAAGTAAATTTATTAATCTTACATTTATGAGCAAAAATGAAGTTTCGGATGGTGCTTGCACCTCCATGTCCTGCAAAGCTTTCACTCTCCACCCAAATGATTGAATATGCGCCTATTTGTACACATTTATTTAATCTACTAAAGGAGGTACTTCCAGAAATCATAGATCCTCTTATAAATATTATTAATTCGTCATTATCATTAGGATATGTTCCCAAAACCTTCAAACTAGCTGTTATTAAGCCACTCATTAAAAAACCACAACTTGACCCCGATGAATTAATTAACTTCAGACCAATTTCGAATCTCCCTTTTCTGTCAAAGATACTAGAAAAGGTAGTATCCTAACAATTATGCTCCTTTTTTTTTCAGGATTTCCAGTCAGGTTTTAGAACGTATCATAGTACTGAGACTGCTCTTATTAGAGTTACAAATGACCTGCTATTGTCAAGCGATCGTGGTTGCATCTCTCTATTAGTGCTACTGGATCTTAGTGCTGCGTTTGATACTATTGACCACAAAATTCTTATAAATAGACTTGAAAATTATGTAGGCATTAATGGTAGTGCACTGGCATGGTTCAAATCGTACTTATCTGACCGTCATCAGTTTGTGGCAATAAATGAAGAGGTATCGTTTAGATCGCAAGTGCAGTATGGAGTACCTCAAGGCTCAGTACTAGGGCCATTACTTTTTACGCTTTACATGTTACCCTTGGGAGATATCATCAGGAAACATGGTGTTAGCTTTCATTGTTACGCTGATGATACTCAGCTCTATATTTCTTCGCAGCCCGGCAAAACATATCCATTCGAAAAACTAACAGAATGCATAGCTGATATTAAAAACTGGATGGCGAATAACTTATTACTGCTAAATTCGGAAAAAACAGAGGTATTAGTTATTGGACCTAAAACCACCACAAGTAATAACCTAAAACACAATCGAATACTAGATGGCTGCTCTGTAAATTCGTCATCATCAATTAGGAACCTAGGCGTCCTATTCAATAGCAATCTCTCCTTTGAAAGCCACATTTCTAGTATTTGCAAAACCGAATTTTTCCATTTTAAAAAAATATCAGAATTACGACCTATGCTATCAATGGCAAATGCTGAAACATTAATTCATGTGTTCATGACCTCAAGGATAGATTATTATAATGCTTTATTGGGTGGTTGTTCTGCTCGCTTAATAATCAAACTCCAGCTGGTCCAAAATGCAGCAGCTAGAGTTCTTACTAGAACCAGAAAGTATGACCATATTAGCCCGGTTCTGTCAGCACTGCATTGGCTTCCTATAAAACATTGTATAGATTTTAAAATCTTGCTAATTACTTATAAAGCCCTTAATGGTTTAGCTCCTCAGTACTTGAGCGAGCTCCTATCATATTATAGTCCCTCACGTCCGCTGCGTTCTCAAAATTCTGGCAATTTGATAATACCTAGAATATCAAAATCAACTGCGGGCGGCAGATCATTTTCTGATCTTGCGCCTAAACTCTGGAACAATCTACCAAACAATGTTCGGGAGGCAGACACAATCTGTCAGTTTAAATCTAGATTAAAGACACATCTCTTTAACCTGGCTTACACATAAAAACATTAACACATTCCTATAATTCAAATCAGTTAAAGGATTGTTAGGGCTGCATTAATTAGGTCAACTGGAACCGAAAACACCACCCATAACACCTGATGCACTCGTTGCATCGTAAAAAGAATGGCATCTACGCTAATATTAGTCTGTTTCATTATTCCGAGGTCACCGTAGCCTCCAGACCCAGCCTGTATCCAGATCAGATGGTCACTACAGTCCCCCGGATCCAGTCCCTATCCAGCTTAGATCATGGATCACCACCTGGAGATGACTTCAATAGTCGGATGAGCTCCAGAGATGGATCATCAATAAAGACCTCAGCAACCTTGACGGCCATCGGTGCTACACCACGGGATCCTGGTGAGTTCTCTACAATCAGACATTGGTACAAACTGTTGGTTTTGTCTGGCCAGAGGAGAACTGGTCCCCCGACTGAGCCTGGTTTCTCCCAAGGTTTTTTTCTCCATTTCTGTCACCTGTGGAGTTTTGGTTCCTTGCCGCTGTCGCCTCTGGCTTGCTTAGTTGGGGACACTTTCCAGTGATATCGTATACTATTTGAACTGAACTGAATGATGATATCACTGAATTCATTGATGAACTGCCTTTAACTGAAAATTGATTTTTACAATAATGCGTAACTTACACACTATAGTACTGTTTAAATACTGTGCAGTTGCTTTGACACAATCTGTATTGTAAAAAGCGCTATATAAATAAAGGTGACTTGACTTGACTTGACTCGACTCAGGATGTGAGGTCGGGTCCTGGCTTGACTCAGGATGTGAGGTCGGGTCGCGGCTTGACTCAGGATGTGAGGTCGGGTCCCGGCTTGACTCAGGATGTGAGGTCGGGTCCTGGCTTGACTCAGGAAGAGCTGCTTGATTTGGCTCGGGAAGAGCAGTATGCCTTGGCTCTGAAGGAACCGTAGCCGTGACGTAATTTGACTTGGCAGGTGCTGGCTTGGCTGATGTGTGGTTAGATAGACCAGCTGCTCTCGCCGACAGCAGCGGTGGGTCCTCTATGCTGGACATCAGTCCTCGACAAGCCGTGGTAATATGTGGGTGCTGTGGTTCTGGGCTAGCGGCCAACTTGTGTAGTGGCTCTGAGCTGGAGTTTACTGTGGGAACATTGTTGTCCTCTTCTTTGATTCCCACAGTAAAAGGAGAGCCACTTAGTTGCAGAGCAATGTCAATATAATATTGCAAAGTCCAGTCAAGTTCAAACATGGGCATGAGGGAAGCCAATGGCTCTAAGAGTCCTCTACGGAAGAAAATCATCAGGCATGCCTCATCCATAGTAGACTGATTAGCCAATTCGATAAAGTCCTTTGCATTCTCCTCAACAGCCCACTCACCTTGTTTGAGACGCATGATCTGTACCGTAGAATTCGTGCTGGAACCGGATGACATCATACTAGCTGCTGGATCCTTGTAGTGGCGAAGTCTTCTGTCACAAGGACAGTCGGAGACGAGCGGATCCATTTGCAGCATTTATTAATACAGGCAAACAAACACAGGGGCAGGCAGAAATCGTAGTCAAACACAGGCAGAAAGGTCGGGGCAGGCAGCGAGAATCAAACATGGGAGGGAGTCCATTAATCAAAACACGGGAAGAAACGCTCAGAAATGCAGCCGGGGCAATACAAGACTTCGCGAAGAAGCTGAGTGTGAGAGTGGCTTAAATGCAGTCCTAGAAATGAGGTGCAGGTGTGAGTGGTAATCAGTGCAGTGAGAAACAAGGAGCAGGTGAATGCAGTGATTAGTGCAGTGGTTTGTGGGGAATGAAGTCCAGGATGTTTAGTGCAAGAGTTTATGATGACAGGACGACTCAATTCGTGACAATAATATTATAGCATTACATAAAAGAAACTCATATACTTGATATGATCAATAAAAAAGCAAAACGATTGTATAGAATAAATGAAAGGGTAACTTTTTTCTTTTATTTATTTATCTTATGTAGTTTCATTTCTTCTTTTTTTTATGTTTGGAATGCAGTTTCATCCTCTATGACTTGGACGACCGCCTCTTTACTCCTCCCCCGACTGCAAGCGGCTGCTCAGTGTAGTGCATCTCGAACGCACCTATTCACTTCACAACGGACGCGAATTCGCTTCATGGGAGGGGCTATCTTGTACTGATGAGCAGTGTAGATGGAATGCAGGAACCAAAAGAAACCTTGAACAGAAAAGAATTATTCAGATGACATTTAGACGTCACAAAGCTGAGGATGTTTATTCTGCATCATCAACTAGAGAGGGAGAAAGGCTACCATCTACACCAAGTTATGGCACACATGACTTCAGAGAGGGAGTCAGTTCTTCAGACACAGAGATATTCACCCCTCCGTGTCCTGACTGCAAATGAATCGCGCATCATGTGCGAGAAGCCGCAGCTGGCTGATCCCACCCTGTCTTGCATTCAGCTAGGAATTTAAAATGTAAAATGTACTTTGTCTAAAATAATTAAATCACTTAAAAATAAAAAGCTGCATTTATTTTGACTCACACAGCCTCAGTCACTTACTCGTCTGGTCCACTTACTTATCTCGTCGTGTGTGTGCCTTTCTGTGACACCATGGCATTAGCTATCGCTGAACACTGTTCCATGCTAGCATGTGACCACATTGGAGAAGCATGTAGAGCTGCTTTCTCAGACTCCACTGCAGCTACCCATTTCAAAATGCACAGGACAAAGTGCACAGAGATGATTAATGGTGTTCTAGCACCATACTTCCTCAAAAAGTTGGTTGCCGATGTGGGTGATCAGCGTTTAAGCCTCCTCCTCGATGAGTCCACAGATATAATTGTTTCTAAATACTTGGGGGTTGTGATAAGGTACTTTAGTGACACCAAGCAGACAGTTGTCGCAACATTTCTGGGGCTTGTTGAATTGGAGGGAGGAGATGCCAGATCTATAGCCTGTGCTGTTGTGGGTTTCCTCGTGAAGTGTGGTCTTAAAAAAGAGAAACTCCTGGGGATAGGGACTGACAATGCCTCTGTCATGACGGGGGTTAACAATGGGGTCCATAAAGTCCTGAAGGAAGAGTATGGCCTTAAAGATCTTGTTCTTATTCGCTGTGTTTGCCACTCTCTGCAGCTTGCTGTAAGTCATGCTTCCAATGACACCATCCCCCGTAGCGTGGAATACCTGGTACAAGAGACTTATAACTGGTTTTCAGTGTCTCCAAAGCGCAGGGAGGCCTACAAGGCCATATATGAGACCATCAACTGTGGGGAAAAACCTTTACAAATAACAAAGGTCTGTGCCACACGTTGGCTCTCCATTGAACCTGCGGTTTCATGCATTTTGGACCAGTGGGAGGAGCTTAGGCTGCATTTCTCAGTCACCAAGTCCAGTGAACACTGCTACATGGCTGAGGTGTTGTATTCCATGTATAGCGACCCTCAAAACATTTTGTATCTGACATTTTTGAAGTCAGTGCTAGGAGAGGTACAGTTGGCCATCAAGGCTTTTGAGGGTGAACAAGTAGATCCTCTAAAGCTACTTGAAAGCTTGGTTAGCCTGAAAAAGTCTGTGAGTAGCAGGGTGCTTACTCCACTGGCCAAAATTGATGTTCTTAAAGGGCCAATAGATGGACACATCAGTCCCAAACCGTACCTTGGTAACCTTTTTGAATCAAAGGCAGCTGAGCTCCATCTTGTGCCGGAGCATGAAATCAATGTCTGAAAGCGGTGTGTAGCCTTCACCATCTCTCTCACTAATGAGTTGAGGGTGAGACTGCCGGACAACATCGAAGCATTGCAGTACATGTCAGTTTTTAATGTGGAGGAAACTTTAAAGCACAATAAGAGCCCTGGAGAAATAGGAAAAAGAGCCAAGCTCCTCGGCTACTCCCCTGCAGACATAGACAAAATTGTCCAGCAATGGCGTGCCATCCACCTTAGTGAATGGAATGAGACAAAAAAACACAATGAGTTTCTGGAGTGAGATTATGAAGTTCAGAGATGCAGCTGATATCAACCCATTTCAAGAACTTGCCATGGCTGCTGTGTCTGTGTTGTCCTTACCACACTCGAATGCTGAAGTCGAGAGAGTTTTGAGCCAGATGAGTGTGGTAAAAAGCAAGCTCAGAAATCGGATGTCCTTGCAGACCCTTAACTCCATCTTGTACATCCGATATTGACTGAAGCTGTCTGGTGAGGCTTGCTATGAGCACCAGCTCCCAGATAATGTTTTGCAGCTTTTTGGCACATCAGCTGCTTACTCATTCAAGTCAGCTCCCTCAGTTGCTGAACCTGCCATAGAGAGCCTTGTCCAAAATGACGATGAGCCACTCTTTCTGTGAGCCAGCACAGTCTGTCTGTATGTGGAGGGGGGTCTGAAAGAAATACAATTAACCTGAATTAGGGCCAGACTAGTTACCATTTTCTCAGATTTTCTCTACTATATCCCATTTTCTTTCTATTATCTATTTTCTTAATCTAGATTGTATACATTTTTTAATATATATATTAGTGGTGGGCCGTTATCGGCGTTAACGTGCTGCGTTAACGCGAAACTCTTATCGTGCGATAAAAAAAATATCGCCGTTAATCTATTCTCATATTTGGGTTGGGAGCTGGGTCTAAACTACGCAAGCTATGATGACTTTCACCTTGATAGTTTAACGCGGATGTATACCGAATATGGTCACGCTTTTAAGTCTCCTCCGCCAAAACACAGACAGGATCGAGTCCTCCATTCATGAAAACCGAATCTACTATAGCGCGAAATGCCACGTAAATTCGTCGTTTTTTGGATTCATAAATCTAATGTTGGTCAGTCTCTTAATTCAAATCGCGATATTGACCAGTGTATGTGAAAACTGAAATGCAAAAAGACCGTTTTAATATTAATCTGAAATGTTTGCCTAGCTGTATGTATGCATGGCGGAGACGCGCTTCTACTACACGCATACTGAAACACACGTGACGCTCCCGGTAATTTTTGGCATTTTCATCTCACATGAACAGATAAACTCAATCTCCCAAACTGCTGTGAGTGTCACTTATACCGTTTCATTTGAGAAAACTAGCATCATATCATACTGTATGACACAGAAACGTCATGGCAACATGTCAAAATAAAAGTACTGTGTAACAAATAATGGGCTGGGTAGGTGTTGACGTTAAAAAAACACAATCTAATAGGTAGAAAAAATAATTTCATTGTTAGTTAGTTAGTAAACACAAGTACATCTAATTGAACAATTTATTTTCATCAACAAATTATCATAGAACAGCTTTATGAGCTTTATGATCCATTCTCAAAGACTTTAAGTCATTATTTGGGTAGCACACATATTCTGAATGCCTTCAGCAGAATTCAAATTAGCCATTTTAATCTAGATTAATCTAGATTAATTCCAAGATTTAATCTAGATTAAAAAAATTAATCTATGCCCACCCCTAATATATATATATATATATATATATATATATATATATATATATATATATATATATACTATAGTTAAAAATGGTACTGTTTTACTGTGACTTCTTGTAGGTTCCTAAGTGGACCATAAGGTTAAACCCAAAACTTAAGAATAAAAAAAAAAAAAAAAAAAAGATTGTATACAAAAAATGCTTAGTTAAAAATGTTAATGTTTTACTGTGAGTTGTAGGTTCCAAATTGGACCATAAGGTTAAAACCCAAACTTAAGAAAAAAAGAAAAATAAGATTGTATACAAAGAAAATGTTATGGTTAAAAATGTTAATATTTTAGTGTGACTTGTAGGTTTCTTAGTGGACCATAGGGTTAAAAACCAAACTTAAAAAGAAAAAATAATAGGTT
>NC_133362.1:64119060-64134364 GCF_049309525.1 Garra rufa
ATGTAAATCCACTTGGTGTTCAGAGTAAAACTTTAATCCACATTATTTTCACACTTGTCTAGTACAAATATATTGCTTTGTTTCATATTTACAGTGTATACGTTTTTCGTAATTTACCTCAAAAGAAAGGAAGTGTAACGTGACAACATGCCCCGTAGGTGGGGTACATTGTAACATCTGAGGGGCACGTTGTAACACGACCATATGACAGCTTAAAATGTTATCTGATGGAATGGAAAAAAAAAATATACACAACATGTCATGATCTGGGCTGTGGGGGCTCCCCTCAGCCACCTGAGGTCGCTGTTTTCCCTTCCCTGCACACACATCCCTAATTGTACACTCCTGTCTAGTTGTTATCACTGATTACACGCACACCTGTTCACAATCACATCTGGTCTATAAGAACACTCATTTCCCACTACTCATGCTGGCTGCATTGTCTTGTGTTTTTGATGTTCTTTTGTGTTCCTGAATTCCTGGCTTTGATTCTGTTCTTGATCTTGTTTATTTTGTGTTTCAGTTTATGTTTAGTTTTGTGCCGTGTTGGCCTTTTGTTTGTTTATTTGTGCTTAATTACATCAGGTATCATTGTCCCCTGCGCCACCCACGCCGCCCGCTCCTATCGCTCCAGCCGCCCATTTCGAACCAGCAGGGGCGGCTCATCAACCGGAGCCCCGCCTTCCCCCACCCGAGCTGTACAGCGGTGAGCCGAGCTTCTGCCGAGCTTTCCTCACTAGGTGCTCCATGCATTTCACGCTGCAACCACGCACGTTCCCTAGTGAGGAGAGCAAGGTGGCGTTCGCGCTCACCCTGTTAACGGGGAAGGCGGCCCTGTGGGGCACGGCGGTGTGGGAGAACCAGGATCCATGTTGTGCCTCATTCACGACACTTGCCGATGAAATGAGGAGGGTGTTTGACCGCGCGGCCACCGGAAGAGAAGCCGCGCGGCAATTGACGGATCTCCGACAGGGGGGGAGATCCGTTTCTGATTACTCCATTGCCTTTCGCACCCTGGCGGCTGAGTGTCAGTGGAACGAGGCGGCGCAGGCGGATATGTTCCTGCATGGGCTGGCTGACCGCGTTCAACAGGAGATCTACGCCCTGGAACTACCCGCAGATCTCAACGGCATCATTGATCTGGCACTGCGGGTAGATGCTCGACTCTCCCGAGCCGAGCGGCGGTGGATGCCCGCTCGGCTTCCCCCTGGGGAGGGACTTCCACCTCGAGCCAGCGGCAACAACGCGGTCGCCCCCTTCAACGATCCCGAGCCCATGCAGGTGGGTCGGGCCCGACTCAGCTGGGAGGAGAAGGAGAGGCGGAGATCTCATGGCCTTTGCCTTTACTGCGGGGCGGCTGGCCACTACGCCTTTAGCTGCCCGGTAAAAGGGCCAGCCCGGCAGTAAGTATGAGGCTACTGTCGGGTGGGATCTCCGCTGCAAAGTCCTCATCCACCGCCACCTCAACGCTCCTCCCAGTTAGACTAGGATGGCAGCATCACGACCTGCACTGCACTGCTGGATTCGGGAGCTGAGGGTAATTTTATGGATTCTTCTTTTGCACTTCTTCATCACATACCTGTCCGATCCCTCACCGAGACCATCGCCGTCCACGCACTCAATGGCCAGACCCTCCCTCCCATCACCTCCGTCACGGAACCCATCACTCTCACGGTGTCTGGCAACCACCGTGAGAGCACCCCCCTCTACATCCTGGACTCCCCTCATGCACCCATTGTTTTAGGACACCCCTGGCTCACCAAACATAACCCCCAGATTGATTGGCAGCTCAAGTCTGTGTCTGAGTGGAGCATTAAGTGTTATGAGTCTTGTCTTGTGTCTGCTTGTTCATCTGTTCCTGACGCGGCGGTGACCGCTCTCTCTGCTCCTGACGCGGCGGTGACCGCTCTCTCTGCTCCTGACGCGGCGTTGACCGCTCTCTCTGTTCCGGACGCGGCGGTGACCGGCTCTCTGCTCCGGACACGGCGGTGACCGCTCTCTCTGCTCCTGACGTGGCGTTGACCGCTCTCTCTGCTCCTGACGTGGCGTTGACCGCTCTCTCTGCTCCGGACGCGGCGGTGACCGCTCTCTCTGCTCCGGACGCGGCGGTGATCGCTCTCTCTGCTCCTGACGCGGTGGTGACCGCTCTCTCTGCTCCTGACGCGGCGGTGACCGCGCTCTCTGCTCCGGACGCGGCGGTGATCGCTCTCTCTGCTCCTGACGCGGCGGTGACCGCTCTCTCTGCTCCTGACGCGGCGGTGACCGCTCTCTCTGCTCCTGACGCGGCGTTGACCGTTCTCTCTGTTCCGGATGCGGCGGTGACCGCTCTCTCTGCTCCTGACGCGGCGTTGACCGCTCTCTCTGTTCCGGACGCGGCGGTGACCGGCTCTCTGCTCCGGACACGGCGGTGACCGCTCTCTCTGCTCCTGACGTGGCGTTGACCGCTCTCTCTGCTCCTGACGTGGCGTTGACCGCTCTCTCTGCTCCGGACGCGGCGGTGACCGCTCTCTCTGCTCCGGACGTGGCGGTGATCGCTCTCTCTGCTCCTGACGCGGCGGTGACCGCTCTCTCTGCTCCTGACGCGGCGGTGACCGCGCTCTCTGCTCCGGACGCGGCGGTGATCGCTCTCTCTGCTCCTGACGCGGCGGTGACCGCTCTCTCTGCTCCTGACGCGGCGGTGACCGCTCTCTCTGCTCCTGACGCGGCGTTGACCGTTCTCTCTGTTCCGGATGCGGCGGTGACCGCTCTCTCTGCTCCTGACGCGGCGTTGACCGCTCTCTCTGTTCCGGACGCGGCGGTGACCGGCTCTCTGCTCCGGACACGGCGGTGACCGCTCTCTCTGCTCCTGACGTGGCGTTGACCGCTCTCTCTGCTCCTCTACTTGACACTAAAAGTGGAACAAATGAAATGAAACAAGCCAAACAGACATGCAAACAAGATTGGGTATGATAGTTTATTATAAAAAGTTATGTTTAGCTCCAATATGCTAATAATGGTATATTAGTATAGTTGGTGTTGCTTAAGACCACCATTAATACACACACTGCATTTTTCAAAAACAGAATTTTTCCAAATGAGAAGAAATAAGTATGGAGCAGAAGACTTGGTGAACACTAAGTGGAAACCTGACACAATCCAACATTCATTTCATGAGGATGGTTCTAGCTGCGGTGTCTTTGTGATGCTAGTAAATGTTGAGGGAGAATGGGTTTACATTAACTGTCCTCACCTTTTCCCATGTGAGACTGTGTCTATTCATTTCCACTGCTGTCCTCCTAGATTGGCCAGGTGCTGGAAGAGTTGCCAAACAATTCTGACAGCATTAATAACACCCAAGGAGCGGCCAACAATTTGGCAATGCATACAGGTTTTCACTATGCCATTTCTGCCTGTTGACTATGTGTGTTAAGGGAAGACATGTGTTTTCACAACTACATTTAATAATTTCAAAACTTTTTAAATAAATATAACAGCATATCCTCTTTCCTTCCAGATTCCAGAGGTGGTTTCATGTTCAGTGCCTCAACATTAATATGCCACTAGAAGAACAACCATGGATTTGTGATTTGTGTTTATAAGCTGTTCAGTTAGAGGAGCTTATGCTGAAAGTGTGTTTACATTGTAATAAATATGTATTATCTATTTGATATGTTATAGAAATACATTTTTTATTTAAATATTTTTGTATTCTGTTTATGTTTCATATAGTGCTTGTCTTCTGCTGGCCTTTTATGTGATGCAGTTTTTAGTAAGCACGCTTGGATTTGTGAGGGAGAAGAAATTGTGACAGCTGATCTTTTGTTAGTTTACTTTTTATTTAGAATCTACAAAATGCAGAAAGAAAACACCTAAAATGGCTCTTTACTAATTACAATGCAAAAATTCTAAAAATAGTAATTTATCTGGCCGTGGTAACGTGGCCAGACTGCAGGAACACTGCATTTTGAACAAGTTTTGGAGCTGTTTGTTGAGATCTCTCTATAGCTCAAAATGTTAAATGCAAGAAATATGTCTATCTCCATGGTGTAGTGTATTCTTTGGAGTGTGCTTAATCACATTTAAGTGGTTTGGGGTTAACTTGGATAACCACCAAAACTTTACAGAAACGTTAAGGTGCAGTTAGGATCTTTCAGCACCACAGACTTGGACAGCGCCATGGCATAAAAACATAGCCAATTTTTTTTCTAAAAATGAAAAAATGAAAAATCATTTGAGGCTTAATGCTTAGCTTACTTTGTAACTTAAAACTTAATAGTTATTCAATAACTATTACAGACACATTGAAGGTTTAATGTGAAACTGTACATTGCTCATAATGGGTATGAAGTTCTGAAGCAAATAATTCCTCTATAAATAAATCCAAAAATTAAAGAAATTACTATTTTCAGGCATTACAGTAATAAACAAATGTAGATAATGTAATATTTTGATGGAAGTTGTGTCAATGAAGAAACCCATTAAATTATGGTACATATTGAACATCTACCAATAAAATGTTGTGCAGGATCAGATAAATGTTTAGCAACTAGTTTTGTAACAATGTGAGCCACTTTTCAAAAGTTGTGAATAAATTTGAATACATTGAATACAGAGATGTTAGAAATGGTTCATTTAGAGCAAATACTTTGAAAAATTCTAAAATGTCGAAGACAGTCGAATAGCCTACATATTTAGCCACTTGTTTTAAAGTGGTGTGACCTGGAAAGTGACTTCTTTTCATTGAAGAACCCCACAGAATACATTGATGATAGAAATTAAACAACTAGAGCAAATAGTTGAACATTAAAGACTTGTAGTATGGTCTTTAGAATAAAATGAATATTTAGCAACTTATTTTAGATCATTGTGACCTTCTTTTCAAAAGTTATTGTACTGGATGATGTATCATTAAAGAATCCCATAAAACACAGTGATGATACAAACTGAATATATATGTGAGACACAAATTACTTATAAATCATCAAGTTTTTCCACTTGTTTTTGAAATGTTCACCCAAAATAAAACCCTGTTTGCTCTCATGTTTTCTGAGTACTAGTCAATAACCTGATGAATTCAGTACTATGGACAGTGATATTTTGCAGGACTGTAAACATCAATCAATGCACGTCAATTGTAATATTGTGAGAGTTTAATATGAAATGCATTTGTCACACAACAGGAACACATAAAAGGTTAGCCGTTCTTTTAACTGAATACCTGTAGAACACTGTTACACTGTTAAGTCTTTATCACACTTTAAATCAGAGAAACAGAAGTGAATAAAACAGCAAGACATGGGCTCTAGTATTTTCTGTCGGGTCCAGACAAGATGTTCCAACTTGCTTTGGAGCAGCTGATCCATGCTTTCAAAACCTTTTAAAATAAATCATATTATTGTTAAAACCAACACAGTTCTTGTTCATTTTAAGGCAAATAAATTAGTAAAAACAGTTGTAAAATTAAGACATTAACTATGTTCAGGTGATTACAGGTAATTTGCCACTTATCTTGTTCACAAATTACAATTCATGTAGGCTACATGATTTTTTAAATTCTTTTCAAACACAATTATTATAATGCAATTTTTTATTGTTGCTGAAGGAAAATCTATAGCATTACAAGAAATAATGTTGTTTGCTGGTACATCTGTAGTTGGCTAAAATGTAGTTGTCTGTTTCCACACAATTAGAAAAAAAATTGCAACTTTTTAGACGGCCCCTATCTTGTTTGCCAAAATACGTTTGACATTCAGTGGACGTTCGCAAGTAAGTATGCCATTAAAACAATACTTGGCCATTTTGGTCGATTGTGAAAAATGTAGTAGGTTGACAATTATGTCGCTCAACAGAATTAGCAAAAAAATACTTTATTGGACATATATTTAGAAAGTTATTGAACGCGGAAGCCCGAATGTGCGAATATGAAACTAACTTTACCGCAGTTTATTAACTGCACCAAAAACTTAACCTATAAGGTAATATATATAAATACAGTAACTTACCTTTGATAGATGTGCTGAATAGAATGAACGAGGCAGATCTTCACAGCGGCTGCGTCCGAAATCGCCTACTCAATGAGTAGGTACTTAATTTCAATAAGTACTTACTTAACGAGCGCTAAAAGAGTACCTACTCAACAGCCAAATCTCGTTGAGTATGGATGCGTTCCGCCATGTTGACGTTATCATGTGACCTATGACGTTATAACAAGCGCAACATGAAATGATATGGGCGACGGATTTAATTCATCTATCTGTAAACATTTTGATGTTGATGAAATTTGCTTATTTTGGATTGATTGAAGTTTTTATATTTTTAACAATACTAAAATGACTAAAAGCCCAAAATTTGTTGTCTTGAATATGTTAATGGGCAAAATTGTGCAAAACTAGCTTAGATCTAATTTGTTTTCCTTTTTCTTGCTGAATTTCTCTGTCCTTTCATCCCTGAAACTTAAAATAATAATAAATAACAAAAACAACAAATGCGATTTTTAATAAATTTCGATTTTATGAATATTCAAATATATTTAATATTTTTTTCTGTATCTTGTACTATGTATGCAAACCTATTATAGTTATGTTTTCTGTCATGATTGTTCTTTGTTAAAGATACTTAAGTCTTTCCCTGAGTTAATAATAATAATAATAATGATAATGATAATAATGAAAAGTAATAATTAATGATATTTCTAGTTAAACAAGCATAATGTTTTTTTTTCTATGAAGTAATGAATAAATGCATACGCTTATGAAAATCTTATATTTTATTTACTGACAACATCAGGAAACATGAATAAATTAGTAAAATAATAAAAGTAACCATGAACATAAATAAATACACATGGAACAAAGCTTTATTTAAACATATTGGTCTTTTAGTCTTTTTCTACTGAGGATGAAGAGACCACTGCAACATCTGGTCCAGATGAGGCAAAGGGCAGGTGGAGTGATGGAGGGTCTCATCGATGGCACTAGACCATTTCCAGGATGCTTCTGTGGATTTATCCTTTCTTACTGCACACACCAGTCTGCAGACATTTCAGATCATAAAAAGATGCACAAATATATTACAAAAGCTGTCATTTTAACAGCACAATGTCATTAGATCTTTGTATTGGAAGTTACAAAATGATCAATTTTTCTTTTCCCCAAAAAAGCTGCAGTCACCTTTCCTTTCAGGTCCTGCTCCACCACAAAAGATCTGCAACAAAGGCACATAAATCAAGAATCAGAAAAGTTCTGTTATAGCTCTGTTTGAAATGAGTTTGAAGTTCAGTTAGGCCTACTATATTTACATTAATGTAAAGCAGTGACAGTGAATTCTCACATGGCGTCCATCACTTACTCAGAAGTTTCGTGTTGTGATGTGCTCTAGAACATTTTCCTGTCATTTGTTAAGTAGACATTAATGTCTTTAAAATGTATGTTTTATGTAAATCCGCTTTTGAAGACGTACGTGTATTTCCTGGAGTTTAATGTTCGCTATACGTCATAAAACATGTTTTAACAGCGAAATCACAAATATACTATAGCATAGGCTACTGTATAACATCTTGGCACCTTATGCAAATCAACAGTTTACGATAAAGTAGCTCAACAAATATGATTTTTAAGACAGGGAACCGTGTTTTGGTTTGTAATACTCACATTTGTAAACACCTTCATTGCGGTTCTCAATCACATTCGATGATGACGTTTTGGCCTCCTGGGATTGAAAAGTATCCATCGATGAAAGACTTCAGAATCTGAGCTGAAGCAGTAGGACATCCGGGGATTTCTGGCCTACTCTTTTATGAATACTGAGGTTTCGAACGTACTTCTTTCTTCACATACTCTTTTTTCCTACTATATAGTAGGTAAGTAGGCATATTCGGACGCACTTTAAGTAGATGTACACCCGAATCTCGTGAGAATTAGTGCATTCGCCTACTAATTCTCGCCTACTCTTTTATAAATACTAAGGATTCGGACATACTTATTCGCTTGCCTACTGCTTTCCCCTACTATATAGTAGAGAAGTAGGCGATTTCGGACGCAGCCATACAGTGCGGTGGGATTGGAAACCACTGCAGCACACAACGACAGGACTTCTTTTCACATTAGAAGTCAACAAGAAATCACATGACCCCAACGTGATTTGAACACGCAACCTTCTGATCTGGAGTCAGACGCGCTACCGTTGCGCCACGAGGTCCTGAACCCAGAGGTGATGTATTTTGCTTAACCCCCTTGACACAGAATGCAAATCAGTAAATATACGGTGCTCAAGGAACACTCTGGATGTTGGACTTTATACTCAGGAGATCAAAAACAGATCGTCTGACCTCAAGGTGATTTGGAGCCAGACACTCTACCGTTGCACTACAAGATAGCGGAAAAATTATTTAGTGTTTCATGCTAAAGCACTTTGATAAACTATGCAAATCCGCTAGTCTTTACACTCACAAAGTCAAGAACAGTTCGCTTGACCTCAACATAATTGGAACACGCAACCTCCCGATCCGGGGTCAGGCGCACTCTGTCGCGGCCACGAGGTAGAGAAAACAAGTCGGCATTCCTTGCTTAATTGCTTTGATTCAATTTGCAGATCAGTCACGGTAAAGGGCTGTAGACTTTATACTATGGATGTCAAGAAGAGATCAACTGATGTGATTGGAACATGCAACCGTCTGATCTGGATTCAGCCAAGCTACCGTTGTACCCCAAGACACCACAAACCTATCTGGTGTTTCCTGCTTAAGCCACCTTTGGTCATCCTGCCTTCGATAGCTCAGCTGGTAGAGCGGAGGACTGTAGATAATACATTGGCTATCCTTAGGTCGCTGGTTCGATTCCGGCTCGAAGGAGCTGGCTTTTGAATTCGGCAAGTAGATGTTTCCACGATTTCTTCAGAGATTGCAGGGCAAGATATGCAAATGTAACACGTCAAGAGGCAGATCTGTCACAGTACACAATGACAGGAATGGTTATTACATGAGATCTCAGGCTTAATAAAAATAACAGGTCAAGATACAAATCTATCACAGTACACTGGTGATTTTCAATCCTGATCCTGGGGACACCCTGCTCTGGGCTGTGTTTCCCAAAAGCGTTGCAATCCTTAATACAACTTAGACGCATTGAAACCAATAGAGTTGCAATCAACTTAGGCTTACGATGACTCTGGAAGACGCGGCCCTGCATTTTTGTCTGTCTCCTTTTTCTGACACACCCAGATGAGCTCATGGAGCTCTCTCCTAACTAGCTAATGATCTTAATCAGGTGTGTTTAATAAGGGAGACATACAGAGCGGTGGGATTGGAAACCATTGCAGCACACAACGACAGGACTTCTTTTCACATTAGAAGTCAACAAGAAATCACGTGACCCCGACGTGATTTGAACACGCAACCTTCTGATCTGGAGTCAGACGCGCTACCGTTGCGCCACAAGGTCCTGAACCCAGAGGTGATGTATTTTGCTTAACCGCCTTGACACAGAATGCAAATCAGTAAATATACGGTGCTCAAGGAACACTCTTGATGTTGGACTTTATACTCAGGAGATCAAAAACAGATCGTCTGACCTCAAGGTGATTTGGAGCCAGACACTCTACCGTTGCACTACAAGATAGCGGAAAAATTATTTAGTGTTTCATGCTAAAGCACTTTGATAAACTATGCAAATCCGCTAGTCTTTACACTCACAAAGTCAAGAACAGTTCGCTTGACCTCAACATAATTGGAACACGCAACCTCCCGATCCGGGGTCAGGCGCACTCTGTCGCAGCCACGAGGTCAAGAAAACAAGTCGGCGTTCCTTGCTTAATTGCTTTGATTCAATTTGCAAATCAGTCACGGTAAAGGGCTGTAGACTTTATACTATGGATGTCAAGAAGAGATCAACTGATGTGATTGTATGGAGTTAGAATTGTTGCATAATTCCAAATAAATACATTATGATCCACAAATAAATGTAAAGCGATTGACAAAAACAACCATATACACAAAATAAATAAAATGAGATCCACAAATAAATTCCACAAACATGAATTATATTCACAAGTAAAAAAATTCGAATTGCAAATAAAAAACATACTCACAAATATATTTTTTTAATCCTACAAACACAAATTCGACCTGCATTTATATGTGAATCGCGTACTGTGCATTTATAGATCGCTACTCGTATTTGTGGATTGCTCTCTGTGCATTTGTAAATCACTGCGCATATTTGTGAATTTTGAAACATTTCAAGCGTCAAGACCATAGACTGTGAGGTCAAGACGCAAACTAATCCACAAATGCATGGACTCCACCCACCTTTTACTTAAGCCAATCAGATACCGGCCACGTGGGTCTGACCAATCGTTGCATGCTCCAACCAATCACGTTTTTATACGGTGACCGTAAGGGGAAACCTTAAGTAAAAGGTGGGTGGAGTCCATGCATTTGTGGATTAGTTTGCGTCTTGACGTTTGAAATGTTTCAAAATTCACAAATACGCGCAGTGATTTACAAATGCACAGAGAGCAATCCACAAATACGAGTAGCGATCTATAAATGCACAGTACGCGATTCACATATAAATGCAGGTCGAATTTGTGTTTGTAGGATTAAAAAAATATATTTGTGAGTATGTTTTTTATTTGCAATTCAAATTTTTTTACTTGTGAATATAATTCATGTTTGTGGAACTCTAAGATTTATTTGTGGATCTCATTCTATTTATTTTGTGTATATGATTGTTTTTGTCAATCGCTTTACATTTATTTGTGGATCATAATGTATTTATTTGGAATTATGCAACAATTCTAACTCCATATGATTGGAACATGCAACCGTCTGACCTGGATTCAGCCAAGCTACCGTTGTACCCCAAGACACCACAAACCTATCTGGTGTTTCCTGCTTAAGCCACCTTTGGTCATCCTGCCTTCGATAGCTCAGCTGGTAGAGCGGAGGACTGTAGATGATACATTGGCTATCCTTAGGTCGCTGGTTCGATTCCGGCTCGAAGGAGCTGGCTTTTGAATTCGGCAAGTAGATGTTTCCACGATTTCTTCAGAGATTGCAGGGCAAGATATGCAAAAGTAACACGTCAAGAGGCAGATCTGTCACAGTACACAATGACAGGAATGGTTATTACATGAGATCTCGGGCTTAATAAAAATAACAGGTCAAGATACAAATCTATCACAGTACACTGGTGATTTTCAATCCTGATCCTGGGGACCCCCTGCTCTGGGCTGTGTTTCACCAAAAGGGTTGCAATCCTTAATACAACGTAGATGCATTGAAACCAATAGAGTTGCAATCAACTTAGGCTTACGATGACTCTGGAAGACGCGGCCCTGCATTTTTGTCTGTCTCCTTTTTCTGACACACCCAGATGAGCTCATGGAGCTCTCTCCTAACTAGCTAATGATCTTAATCAGGTGTGTTTAATAAGGGAGACATACAGAGCGCCACGAGGTCCTGAACCCAGAGATGATGTATTTTGCTTAACTTGTTGTGTTTGCTTCTTTGACAGACTGTGTCTGTTGTTCTAGGATAATAATAAATAAATAAATAGTATAAATAATAATAAACGATACTGCTAGTAGTACTACTACAAATAATGATGTTAAAATGTTTAACTGCAAATAAGTAATTTTGCTGATAAATAAAAAGTGATTCATACTGACCTGGAATGAACCTGTTCAGATGCAAGTGGAACGATTCAAGTGATGTGGATCCTCTTGCACATCTGTAGTTTGGCAAGACAATGCCCTCCTTGGTAGTGGTGCCAGTTACAGTGTACAGGAGGACACCTGGTTCATCCTGAATGCACTTCACATGCTTCTTCTGGATTTGCCAGATGTGCTGCATTCTCTCGTGGTCCAAGAGAGGGACACCAAGATAGTCTCTGCCCTTTATGCCCATGAGCTCATTAAGAAGCTGCTCAATCATTAAGATCGTCTGATGCTCCCCTCTTGTCCGCCTTCTGCAGTGCAACGCCAGTTCCTCCTTGGTGATCTGCTGGTCCACCAGTTTTTCAGTGATCCCAGGAACACGTTCTTGTTTCAATTGTTCCCTCTTAGCTTGACGCAGCAAGGCAACATCTCCACTGTCCCACTCAAAAATGCAGCTTGACAGTCTGGACATGAAAACAGGGTAAAGAGGATGTGCATCCTTTGTACACCCAGATGCCAGTCGCCGCATAAAGTGGTATATGTCAAGCTTTACAACCAGGTCTGGCCAACCACCAAATCTTTGTTTTAGTTTTGACTGTCCTGTGCCCTCCCGACAACATTCACAGTCAACATAGAGAAGCTGAGGAGGAGCCACACCAGCATTTCTGTACCTGCGGATGAGATCAGCAGCCATGGTGTCAAGAGCAGGACCCTCCTGAGCGGTTAGGACACTGATCAGGATTTGGCCCACATCATTGCTCACAGATGTAAGCCACAAGGCGGTCCCCTTGGCAAAGCCTGATAGTTTCTTGGTGATCTGTGATCACACAGAAAAGGCCAAATAAAAGTTTCTTTTATTTCTAAAATACTGAACTAGTACAGTTTTTTAATATACAAAAGCATTAATTAAATTGTTCATGTCTTTACTGCTAATGTTGTATTTTAGACTTTTGTTTGTGAGGTAGGATTTTACTGTGGTAAGAGTTAAAATATTTACCTTTTTTGTGGAATCCATTTTTAATATATTGCCAAAGTTAGAGGTTATACTGGCTTTGATGTGGTCCAGCCTGCTTAAGATGTCTCTGCCATAAACAGACAGCATCCACCGGTGGGAAGGAATAGCCACTGACTCAGGAGGGTCCGGGAACTTGACAGGAAGCAGGCTTGGCTGGGCTACAAAGTCTGAGCATGCGCCAAGGTAGCGACAAACACGCTTAAGCCACTCCTCGCTGTGATTTTCCCTCACCTGCCTGACCAAGCGGCTGGGGCTATTACCCAAGGTCCTTTCCCTCAGAAAACGGATCACCCGCATGTCACAAGCATATCTGTATAAAGAAACAAAGTGAAAAAGAGACCAAAAATGGCAAACATTTAAAATAAGCTAATGTATAATGTGTTTGAATGACAAACGTTTGTGACACAGGGTAAATTTCAAAGGAAAATTTCAGTATACTCACCTTCGTGTCAGGATCAGTCGGAACTCCATTCTGTGTGCCAAATCCAGCTGGTCCAAGATGGTCTTGCTGGTGGAAATGTAACTTGTTTTACAACCAGATGAACCGCACCATAGAGTCTCCGTAATCATCAGGTAGTACCTATCAACATCCAAAACGTGGCGGGCTCTCTTGTGGGCTCCATAACCTGTGAGCTGTTTTCCACACACAGGACAGGACAGCCTGACCTTCCAAAGGTGATATGGCATCCACAAGAGAAGCCGGTGTGTAAAAAAAACGCTCTGGAGTGGGGGCCTGATGATAAATGAGCGCTGGCTCTGGTGGATCATACCAAAGCTTCAGGTCAGTGCGCTGCCGCTGGTTCTTCCATAGAGCAGATGAAATCCACTTCTGATCCTGAGGTGGTATGGTCCTCATCAACTTTGCAGGCAGCCAGCCAGGCTCTAAACCAGGAGCAGTTTCCATGTCAGCAGCAGGGTGAGCTGAGCGACCAACCACAGTGGAGCAGCAGAGGTGGCAAAAAAAGAGGTGGCAGTGAGGGATGCAGTGGTCACAGGAGGAGGAGGAGATGAGGTACCAGAGGAGGAGGCGGCATCTGACATTTCCTAAAAATAGGCAAATATATATACATGATTGCAAGTCACTCACAAAGAATGCTAATTTGAAGTATCATTTTGAAGACAATCACTTAATTGAAGAGTTTCTCACAGCTCCAACAGCTACCGATGGTATTGAGGAAGGGGTTGTGGAAACAGGAAAGGGAGGAAGAGAAAGAGGTGAGACAGTTTGAATGAACATCCTGGGACTGTGGGCAGGCGATGGTGTCCTTCTTGTCATGGCACTTGTGACAGTGCTGGGCATGGCAGAAGAATCGAAAGTGCAACTGATGGGCTGAGAGAATATAACCACAGTTTACAACATTATATATAATGTTAATCTGTCCTTATTAGGAATTACATTAATGACACATAATTTCAACATATCTTTATGGAATGAAAATAACAGGAGCATAACAAGCAAACCCAGGCATAACAATAATAAGTGTGCATAATAGACAACTGTAATATACGATGGATTATATGATTGTAAAATCTTTACATTACCTTGGTTGCATGCTTCCTGCTCAAATTTAAGTTTGGCTTTAAAGCAGCACCCTGAGACCCACCGAACTGTGGCTTTATAAACTAAAAACAAATGTTTAAAAAAAAAAAGTCACATTAAGAGGAGCCATGTAAATTAAAATGCATATATTTTGAAATGCTAAAAATGTAAATATCAGTATCAGTAAATCCTCATTACTTACTGATGCCATAGTCAAAGTTGGTTTGTGGGGTGTGAGTTGTCCAGGTGTTGCTGTCTGTCCTGGTGTTGCTGTCTGCCCCGGTGTTGCTGACTGTCCTGGTGTTGCTGACTGCCCCGGTGTTGCTGTCTGCCCCGGTGTTGCTGTCTGCCCCGGTGTTGCTGACTGTCCTGGTGTTGCTGACTGTCCTGGTGTTGCTGACTATCCTGGTGTTGCTGTCTGCCCCGGTGTTGCTGACTGTCCTGGTGTTGCTGACTGTCCTGGTGTTGCTGTCTGGTCCAGTGTTGCGGCAAATGATGCAACAACAAGTGATGCAGATGAGGGACTTGGTGTCACTGAAGAGGACCCTGACCCGGAAGACTACAGGTTAAGAGAAAAGAAAATTTAATTTAATAACTGAGGGTTTAATAACATTTTAATAACACCAACACTTCATCATTTTAGGAAAAAAATGTATTACGTTTTTGATACCTTTGTTGTATGGAATCCACAACTACATGTCTGTGTCCCTCCAAACAAAGACATTTGTCCCCTCAACTGCACTGGGCATTTGTCAATCTGTTATATTGTTTGACAGTGAATCATAAGAATGCAACTCCTTTCAATATGATGTAGCTTTTTGTTTAAAGATTGTATACTTATCATTTTATCTGAACTAACCTTGAGATACAGGTCATGCCACTTTTTCTGGCGGGGTGCCGGCCTGTTTCCTGCCTAAGAAGGCCAGACCCCTACAGCAGCAAACTTTCGCAGGCGTGACATCCACTCCTCGTCGCCCATAGCCCTGTGCGTTTTGTGTTTGGAAGCCATCTTCAATTCCTAGAGTAAATAAAATTGTATTTATTAAATTTAAATGTGTAAATATTCAATACATGATATAACCATATCAAATAAGAGTAGTTTTAACTCACTACTA